>NC_134485.1:397666523-397726523 GCF_040206685.1 Ascaphus truei
TCCAAACCCTATTGAATTTTGACAAAACCAAAAAAATGATTTTTTTAGATTTTACTTTTAACCAAAATACCAGTAGAAGTGCTCATCCGTACGCTGTTTTTTTTTTGTTTGTTTTTTTTTTGTTTGTTTTTTTTTCTTCCTTAAAGATAAGGAAATGCGCATTAAATTATCAAGCAGTGAAACTAGAACTTCTGCGAGAGGTAATTCTATGCCTTTTACAAGAACCTATTAAATACAAACACATCTCTCTATATTACTACCTTCTTGGAAACAAGCACATTGGAATAATTATACACATGAAAGGCTGCAATGAACAGACATGTGACCGTCGCATATATAGAGAAACATATGTGCACTCATAACCTGTGACAACTGCACTGCAATCCTGCGTGACAACATGCGTACAGTATGAAGCAGACTGTCGTGAAGGTTGGTTTTATTACAATATAAATGTCTTGCTCCGGACCTTCAATCGAGACACAGACCTTCTTATTACTGTAAAACACAGAGATATCTGAGGCGCTCCATCTCAAAGCAATGAGCTATAAATCGATAGAAATTGTAAAGATATTTGAAAACCTCTTATTAAAAGATTTTTTTCATAAAAACACACAGCGTAGGACAAACCGAAGAATGGTACTATAATGACCCAAAATCTTTGATGCTGGTCAACCGGAAAAAGATCTTTCCTAGATCCTCATGTAGCAAATTTTGATAGGATTCGTTGAGCGCAAAGAGAAGTGATATGTACAGTAACTATTCATGCACATGTAGTAATCATGTAACTGATCACAATGGATCACAATACACAGGAGACTGGTAAATAGGAGGAAAGAGAAAAGAAAAGGGAAGGGAGGGGAGTGGGAAAATGAAGGTGATAAGAGTATATCAATGTTAAAGTCACACGGCCATGTAAACTTTATGTAAACACGGGCATAAAAGATAGGGGTAACGTACTCCTTTTGTTCGCCAGGCTCCGGAGAACTGAGGGTCCAGTTCGCTGTACCCAGTATCTTCCGTTTACTCCAAAGTCTTTAGGCACGAGTTGTCAACATGTTCGCTCCCTCTGGTGCAAGATCAGAGGAGGGGCACTCGGCAGCAATGACAAGGCGGGACTCTGACTCTGGGCTGAGCCAGTCACATCGCTTTCGTGCCAGATCCTTGCAGAACTTTATAAAACGGCATGCAGATTTTTGGCAAGCCGTCCACACGGTTCCCATTCTCGACGGGAACCACCATTTTAAGTCCTGTAACTCCCGTGGTGGATTCCCGGACAAGGGAACCTCCATTTTGGATACAGTTCATTCACAGATCACGTAGTGACTGCAATTCCGACAGGAATCCGTTCCTCGTGGATCCTCACAGCGCATCGATTAGCAGTCTACCAAGAGTAGGTTGTACCCTAGGCTAGCAAAGCTCCATCTCAATACGCTGTTACATTACATTACAAGCACTTTGTAGTTCCATAGTCTGGTTACTGGCTAGTAGTACTCTGGGTCCTTCCCTTTTAGTACTCTTATGTCATCCTAATGGCTGCCAACCTCATGGACCCTCTTCAGGGCGACTTGGAACAGCAATAGTCATTGTCTCCAGATCTTTTTACCCTTTAGGGCCATCTCTAGGTCGCCTTTATGAGGTTTCTGTTCCTCCTAACTATTCCCAGCTTCCCTCTTTCAATTAGTACTTGTTCTGGAAGCGTATCTCATCACTTCCAGCTTTGTTTCGCTGTAAGCCTGTTCCGTTATTGTTCTCAATCACAGCAGCGCTTCAAAATGTAACAGTGTTTCCCCCCCCAATCGCAGATCGGGGCACTTACTGGGTGTGTGTGGTGCATACCTCCTGGCAACAGGAGGGCCGAGTCGTCTGCGGTAACTTTGGGACTTCAGGAACAGTCTTCTGGGGTTCATACCCCACGATATACTAAGCAGTGCAGCGCCTCGATCTGCCGTAGGCTCCAGGGATATGGAGGCGATCTCCCACTGTAGAACTGTAACTCTTCCCCCCAATTAGATCACACACCAGGCAGGAGGTATATTGCAAAACAGGAACAGGTTTATTACTACTCTTAGTGCAGTAAGGTACAGGTACTCAGCAGTCATCTGCCGGATCACAGTCTCGTATATAAGCTCTCAGGTATCACCGGAGATAGTCCCTGGACCGTCACTACAGACCTAGGGCACCCACAGCCGTTCTAGCTTTTCCCCACCTCCCTTGCCGAGACAGAGGTATAGTCACTCTACTCCTCCCCGGAGGGAAGAGCACATGGGAAGGCCCCAGTCTCAGGCTCCCAGTCGTGACCTGCCTTCCTCATGGGGAAGGAACAACCGATCCAACTTTAGGGCAGCCCTACCCTTAAGTACAGCCAGGGGGCGGGCATCCCTGCCATCGCTCAAGTGCAGTACCAAAGGATGAAGGGGGAAAACCCATAATAACTACTGGCAAGCCTGTGAATACCAGGGTTTACTGCCAGCCCATAGAGTAGATTTAGTAACCAGGGGGTACCCGTTAAACTTGTAAATACAAAAATTAGTACAAGTAAAAAAAACTGCAAATGAAAAATCTTATGAAGTCCCACAGAGTCACACAGTCCCAGGTATAAATGGAGGTGCTGCTCTCCCCCCAAAGAGAATGTATCCCACAATCGCACACACACACAATTACATACACACACACTTCCAAAAGCACTTTCTCGCTGTAAATATTTTAACTGGGGGGGCTAGGGCTGCTCTAGTCCCATCTGGAGGTGCTGCAGTGAGTGCTCAGCCATGCGGGAGCGGGAGGGATTGGCTATGTGGAGTGACGGTCCCAGCAGCACCCACAGGCAGCATCAGCCGGTGCGGAACTTGAGTCCGATCCCCGGCCTCCGCTGGGCCCCATTTCCAGCACCAGCTGTCAGGGCCCCCGTGTGCTACCGCCTTGCCCTGCGCATTACGGGGTTACTGGGGCAGACGTGTGTCAACATCGCTCAGGAATAAAGGTGAAAAAAAAGGAGCTGGTGCCTTCACAAAAAAAACATGGATGTTCTTATATTATCATATACTTGACTGCCCCTGTCTGCACATCTAACAATGCACTTTTACTTCTAATGTGTTTGTAAGGCCTCGGACATAATAGACGCGCGACAGAGCGCATGGCGTCGTGCGTGCCTGCTGCAGAGGCGATCCGTGGCCCGTGGAGGAGTTGACGTGACGGAGGCGTGCCCGTGACGTCACGTGAGCGGTTCGCCCTCATTGGCTGAACCGCTCCACATGACACGGCCATCGCAAGACAAAATCCAAAATTTTGTCGCCGTCGCACTCTCTATGGCCGTCCGCATTGAGGTACAGCCTTTTGTTTGCATCACGCGGACTATGGACGCGGCCTATGTCTCCCAACATAATACTTAGATTGCAGCTTTCGAGGCAGTCCCTCCTTTTGCCTTGGGCTGTCCTTTACCTGTTGCACTTATTCCCATAGTTGGAAATGTATTTACCTCCTATTGTAATGTTGTAAAGCGCTGCGTACATTGCTGGTGCTACATAGCTCAAATGGTACATAAATTATACAAATATAGTACAACAAACATGTGCTATATTATTATTATTATTATCTTATTATATTGTTATTATTTGTTTTAACAACACTACCTATTTTTCTTCTTAACAGCAGAAGAGATTGAGCTGCGAATATTATCGGACTAGTGAAGTACTGTACCACAGCTACAACATCTACCTCGAGATATAGCAAGGACGATGACCTACACTGAATGAATGTTTACCAATGAAGAATAGACATACAACAGTATGATGGGTGACAGACGGACAGAACATTTTTGTACTGTAAACACTGGCTGTGTGGACAAGGATGGTGTTTCCTACTGGTCTTGTTTTGCTACTGAACCTGTTTACAGTACGTTTGTTGTGTGGAGGACGTTCTCATCTATAAAGATAGGGAGGAAACGTGCTTATTTGCATACTTGCAACGAGTACTCTGCTTCAGTACCTTCCCACCGGCTACCACAGGGCTATTGGAAACTGGTCTCCTTGCATACTAACAGTGCACATTGCTGTTATTTGTGCGGCAAACTTGTCAGCTGAAATAACCAGTTAGATGAGATTCCATCATTCCCTCAGAAGAATAGAAACATACATTGCATCTGTGACTTGTTAAAACATGTTCCAATACTTTATCAAATAGATAAGCGCCTCAGAAATGTGAGGCTGTTTTTTCGCCAATAACGTAATAACAAGGTGTTCCAGTTCATGTACGCTGGGTGTTGTGTAGGAGGTTATTGGTCCCGTTAAGGCGACATATCGCGCCAATGTTGACGGGATTTTTGAACGCAGCTCCATTGAAAGCAATGTCAGTGCGCGCATAATTTTCTTAACGCACAATATTTGACACTTTTTGAGTAATGTGCCGCGTTCATGTTCGCAACAACACCACCTACGTCTGTATGTCTGCTACCTTTGTTTACATTCTGCATTTACATTTATTTGTAAATGTATTACATTTTGTTTGTGAAGCCTGTTTTATTAAATCTTGAGTTCTTGTAAAAACAAAAACAAATACTGCTTGTATAAACATAGGTGAAAGTCTGCTGTACATTTTATAAGGTCTCCGTAAGTGCTTCACTCGGTAACATTATAGAGAGTTGCACTGGTGATGTAATATTTACTTATAGTGAAGGCATATCCACCATTAGCAGGGGTGCTCAACTCCAGTACTCAAGCCTGCCCCCAACAGGTCAGGGTTTCAGGATATCCCAGCTTCAGGACAGATGGCTCAATCAGTTCCAGCTTCAGCACAGGTGGCGTAATCAGTCCCTGCTTCAGCACATTGCTTCGACTGACCCTCTGATTGAGCCACCTGTGCCAGTGGCTGTCTTTGACTGAGCCTCTGATTGAGCCGCCTGTGCTGAAGCTGGGATATCCTGAAAACCTAAACTGTTGGGGGGCTTGAGGACTGGAGTTGAGCACCCCTGCACTAGAGAATGATACTTCACATTACGGAAGGTAAAAGCGTGTAGGCAAGCTCATATAGCCAAGGCCAATATTGAAAAAGTGGTGCTATTTCATAAAACACCTACCCACGTCAGAAGACACCTTATAGCCCATTCATTTGAATGAGCCACACAGTGCTTTCCAGAGACAGAGAGCGTCTTACTCAATATGAGCCCATATCTCTTGGGTTGGTGAGGCCAGAAGATTTTGTGACGCAGGGAGAATCCAACATGGCCACTGGTATCAAACATGGGAGCCTGCAACCAACATTACGGTTGGCTTTTGGCCTGCGGTTGCTGTAAGGTTTGACAGCCATATTGTTCCCCATGAGGGAGCACCTGCACCCCTGAGTACACCATTAATTATATCAGGAAACAGGGGTGCCCAGCTCTGAAAATAAAATAGTTCAGCACAGGGGGACCCCCTGGTTCTAATTATCTTTAATATACATATATGTGTATATATATATATATATATATATATATATATATATATATATATACAGTGGTTGACAAATCACCAAAAAATCTACTCGCCACCTAGTACCAAACGTGTGCTGCTTGGGCCAATATTTACTCGCCCGGGGGTTAAATCCACTCGCCCGGGGCGAGCAAATGTATAGGTTTGTCGAACACTGTATATATATATATATATATATATATATATATATATATATATATATATAAAGCAAGATACAACAGCGCAAATACCAAACACTTAGTTAGATGCAAAGTTTATGAACAATACACCTTGCCAATCAATCAACTGAGAGGTAATTAACCCTTAAATTCACTAACCCTACAGAATGCTGCCACTTAGGTCCATGGCTCCACACCTGCCGCAAATTGGTATACAGAGAAGAAATGACCTAGGCGCAAATTGCAGGGAAAGGAAGAGAAGAAGGGGAGAAAAATATCATAGGGTAGTATGTCAGAACAATCAGGACTTAGGGGGTAAGATATGCAATTACCGTTTGTCAGCAATTATAAAGCCTTTAATCCACAATGGGACTCAGGAACTCTGCTACTGATGAACTTCAATTTCGTAGTATATTCTTAGACTGCACACGATTTTTCAAACAGCTATCACAGCTTCATTATCATTCCGCTGCTGGAGGGTATCTTTCCACGGGATGGATCTCACAAAGGGAGGGGGGGAGAGGGGGGCGTGAAGTAATATAGGAAAAAAGGAATATAGTGTAAAACCTTTAATAAAATTCCTATCTAAAAACAACAATTGGTATCAAATTACTAGCTGTTACGATTTGTGTTGAATCAGCATTGCTGATTCCAGTCTTCCTTGAGCTTTTTTGCTATATTTACATTGACTCTGCCCTATAAAACTGGCTACAGAACATCAACCAATCAACTCCTGAGGAAGTCACGCAATGTGACGAAACGCGTAGAGACGGGGTGACGTCATCTCAGACGGTCGTGTGGGAGGAGGTCCTGTGTTCTTCGGCACTTTTCCAGCTATTCTGCTTGTGCTTCTACTATTTCACCTTCAAGAGAAGCTCCTTTAACATCAGAGACGCTGAATTGCTGCAGGACTCGTGGCAGGAGTCAGAAGCAGTCAAACCAGGTGCTCAGTATCACGGACGAGATCCCTCTCCCCCACTCCTGTAGTTGACGCCCCATACAGATTATCTCCGATGTATATTTTATTCTAACTTTTTGTAAGTGTATCTCCTAGGGACACTTTTCTTAATAAATTCACCCTCATTTGTACACAGTTACGCGCCATGGAGCTTGCGCTTTTTTGTATTTTGTATTTCTAGATCTATGGTGGGTGGCTACACCACTTTCTTTTGAAGCAGCAAGGAGCTCCTGTGGTCAGTGTATCGTTGGGACTCTCTCCTCCTCCAGACCACCACCAAGTGGAGACATTTGGACTTATCCTTTTTTTTTTTTCTTTGTACACTATCTATTTATTTGTTGGTTATTTTTATTAATTTGCATATACTTTAAGTGTTTATATTAATTATTCAGTTATTTACTATACTTAGTAGCGCTACTTTTTTTGTGTGTTTATATATATATGCTTTCCCAGTAAAATCAACCCCACACTGATGAGACCCATCAAGGTCGAAACAGCTGTCTGTGGGTGGTTTTCTGGGTATGCACCTTAACCCTGGCTGTGCTCAAAGCTGTGACCATGCAGCAAGCTTAAGCCTATAGGGAACCATGTTAAAAATGGTTATTGAGGCAAAAAGTGACACTGTGTGCTCATTTGCATGTCATTTCCCAGAATCCCTTGCTGCAGTGGAAGTGCTGTATGCTCGGTGATAATGGGGAAAGGCGGGGTTGCAGACCTGCCTAAGACATGCAGATGAGCATACAGCTATATTTGCATATATATATATATATATATATATATATATATATATATATATATATATATAGCAACTGTAAATATTCCTGTATATTCATTTGCATGTCTTAGACAGGTCTGCAACCCTGTCTTTCACCATTATCACGCAGCAAACAGCACTTCCACTGCAGCAAGGGATTCTGGGAAATGACATGCAAATGAGCACACAGTGCCACCTTTTATCTCATGCTCACATTACATGAGCAACCCTTAGTCAATGCATGCTGCTTTAAACACAGCTTTTAAGCAAGGACTTGGGAGATGCAAAGTCAGTTAACCCACTCACAGACATTTTTTGTTTTGTTTTGAAAATTCTTTTATTATGCAGCGAATCTTTACAACAAGATTATAACAGTACATAAATCATTTTCCAAACGGAAAAAAAACCGCGACGTTAACAACGGCGCAGTGCATATCCCACACAACTCACATACATTTTTATTAATGGTTTCCCCAAAAGTAAAAAAACTGTGACGAACACGGCGGTGCAGTGCATTTATACGTATGCACCGCACCACAGACATGACATATCATACACACATTATCTCTAACTTTATTGCACAGAAAAACTTTTGGGGCGGGGGAGTAAGGGGGGGGTGGGGAGGGGGGTGTTTAGTCCTCCTCAGGGCCGTCAAAGATGGAATAGTCCTTGAGCAGGCTGTGGAGCAGCCTGCGACAGTCCTGTACCGACATCTTCTTCTTCCCCTTGATCAAACGTTCCCTGGCGAATAGTAAAACGTCCTTGAAACAGCACATTAGACGCCAACCGGCTTCGATTGCGTCCTCTGTGTGTGTTCCTGTGAAAAGTCCGTGGAACACCGAGTAGTACGTGACGCACTTCCTCGGTATACAGTCCTTTAAGTCAGTGTCCAGCGCGCGCAGCAAGGCCTGCGCAAAGGGGCAGTTCCAGAAGAGGTGTATGATGCTTTCCTCCACTGGGTTGCACCTGGGGCAGTGCCTCACGAGGTTGAGTTTACTCTGGTACTTGTCCGCATTCACAGGGAGTCCCCCGTGTATGGCCTGCCAAGCAATGTCTTTGTGTTTGTTCATTAGTCTTTTCGATGCCACATTCCTCCACACCGTTCCAAAGGTGTTGGGGTGGAGACCTGGGAACGATTCCATGATGTCTTTAGCCCTGATCATTTTGTAGATGACCTTGGGCTTCCACAGGTCTGGTTTTACTCCCTCCAGATTGTTCTGCCTCACAAACTTCTTCACGTCCTTGTAGAACCAGGGCGTGCGTCAGCTGTAAGGGATGGAGCTGTCCCACTTGTCCCACCCCAGTGCTCTCCAGAGCGGCAGGAGTAGGAGGCGGGACATGGAGTAGCCAGAGGAGTCTTTGTCGCAGTCTTTCAGGGTGATCGGCACGCAGTTGCTTACAAAGAAGGCGCGCAGCATAGTGGGGATGTCGGGGATTCCTCTACCCCCCTTGTGCGGCTCTTTGTACATTCAGTCTGTTCGCTATGACTTTTGCTAGGATCTTGTAGTCCGCGTTCAGGAGCGAGATGGGACGCCAGTTCTTGAGGTCGCACCTCTCCCCCTTCCGTTTGTACAAGAGCGTCAGCATTCCTTCCCTCAGCATTGGGGGCATCCTACCTTCTGCTTCCAGTTCCCTGTAAAGCTCGAGCAGGTCCGGGCCGATCAGCTCCCACAGCTTCGTGTATAACTCAGCTGGGATACCATCTCCGCCCGGCGTCCTACCCATCTTAAAGGATTTGGTTGCAGCGTGGAGCTCCTCCAGCGTCAGGGGGGCGTTCATGGCTGCTTTTCCTGCCGGGTCGATGGTGTTTATAATCCCTGACAGGAATTTGTCAGCCTGGTCTCGGTCTGATGCTTTTGGGGAGTAGAGGTCTTCATAGAAATCTTTCACGACTCCCATGACTTCCTCCTTCCCCTGCTGCACGTTGCCATCTTTGTCTCGCAGCTCCCTCAGGGGCATGTGGGCAGAGTGGAGTTTCTTGAAGAAGAAGGCATTGCATTTCTCCCCCCTCTCAAGGTTCTCCACCTTGGAACGGAAGATGATTCGTCTGGATTCCTCCTCAAAGTGCTTTTGCAGGCTCTCCTTGGTTTCCTCCAGGTCGTCATCCACGTTCCATCCGCAGCGTTTGAGGTCATGCAGGGACTGCAGCTTGCGCTGCAGGCCCCGAACTCCCCCTTCCTCTCACACGCCAGGCGTCTGCCCTTTGCCTGCAGGAAGCAGTGGATCCTTATCTTCGTGAATTCCCACCACTCTGCAGTGCTGGGGAAACAGGCCTTTTCTTCTTTCCATGCTGTGTATGCTGTTCTCAGCTCCTCCATGATCTCCTCCCTTTCCAGCAGTGTGCAGTTCAGCTTCCAGGATCCTGGCCCTGGGGGGAAACCTCCTCCCAGGCGCCCCTGGAGATGAATGGCTCTGTGGTCAGAGAAATGTACTGCGACCATGGAGTGCTGTCTGTGCTGTACCTGCTTGGTGGTGAACAGGAAGTCAATCCGAGAACGCACGGAACCATTTGGGTGGCACCAAGAGTAGTTTGCGGCACCTGCTCCCATAGATCCCACCACGTCCTTCAGGGATGCCTCCCCAATCATCGCCATGAGTAGCCTGGACGTCACATCTATCTTTGCTGATTTGCTGGGGGGCACGCGCCCCCCCACCTCAATCGTGCAGTTGAAATCCCCACCCATCACCACTGCCCTGGAGGTTGCGAGCCAAGGGCGAAGGTGCTGGAAAAGTTCCAAGCGCTCATTTCTCCGGGGGGCGGCATACACATTGATGAGCCTAATCGGCTCCCCTGCCCACGAACCGTCTACGACCAGTAGTCTGCCGCAGACGAGTTCATGGACAGAATCAACAGTGAAACATCCCCCCCGGATCAAAATGGCTACACCCGCGTTCCTGCACCCGTTCCCCCCAGACCAGTAGGAGGGGCCGTGAGACCACTGCCCGCTCAGGTGCCTGTAGGATCGAGAAAAAGGTAAGGCACATTCCTGTAGCATATACACATCACATTTCTGTAAAGAAAGGAATGTTAGTACTCTGGCACGTCTCATCCGCTCTCCTATGCTCCTTACGTTAATGGAGAAAATGTTAAAAGATGCCATTAGTTTGGGGATAAAGGGTTGGACAGACATGCAGTGATACTAGTTACCATCCTCGCTGGCGTGGGTGGTCTTGTTGATCTCCTCGCACAGCTGGACTAGCAGATCCATGGTTTTCCCAAGGTTGTCATGGAGGAGGAGGGTCTCTGCTGCCTCTCGCCCCTCTCTTATGAGCTCTTCCACGGTCACCAGTGTCTCGCTAGGTGGCTGTTCTAAAATGGCCGCCTGCTCCTCTGCAATGGCTGCCTCCTGCATCTCTGCTTCCTCCTCCTCCAGGTCGCTTTCAAGGTCACTGTCAGCATCGCTGGAAGTGGGTGAGTCGCCGATTTGCATTTGGGCTCTCTTCTGCTCCAGCCCCTGGTGCGGGCTATCCATCTCAGGGGCTCTCCTCTTTATTCCCTGCTTCTCCGTTCCGGTCTGGGCTATGGGGGCGGTATCTGTAGCAAGGGAGGAAGAGGGAGGGGGTGCAACAGCCTCGGGGCTGGGGAGAGGTGTTACAGAGGGAGGGGCTGCAGCCTTATGGAGCGTGGGGGGGGGCTGCAGTGGAGGGTTGGGAGGAGGGGGCAAGGGGTGGTGGGTGGGCGGGGAGGGTTGGGGTAGGGGGGAGGGTGGGGGTTGCAGCAGCAGTGGGTGTGGGAGGGAGTGTTGCTGCAGGGGTGAGGGTGGGAAGGGGTGGGGGCTGCTACTGAAGGTGCAGCGGGCTCAGGAGCCGCAGTGGGCGCTGCTTGGGTGGCCTCCTTTTCCCTTTGCTCCTTCTGATACTTACCCCCTTGTGCCTTTACGGGTTGGTTTGCAGGGGGCTTCTTGGCTGCCTTCTGGGTTGCTGTCAGGGGCGCGCCCGGTGTTGCACCTTTCGCCGCGGCCTCTGCGTAGCTCATGACCCTCAGCTGGCAGTCCCGGAACATGTGGGTTGTCTCTCCGCACAGGTCCCAGGTTTTCTGGCGGGGACAATCCTTTGTTTCGTGTCCGGTGTTCTTGCAGTTTCTGCAGGCTTTCAGGGTGCACTGTTTCCACTGATGCCCCAGGTTCCCGCAATTACCGCAGGTCTGGGGCTGGTCAGGGTAAAAGATCCTCCCTGAGCTGCCCGCAAGTGAAAAAATGGGAGGGAGGTGGTGCAGCCGATCTGCCGCTTCTGGATTTGGCCACAAGCGAACTACCATGCTCCACTTTCCCACCCAGTACCCCAACTTGTCCTTGATCCTGCTCGGCTCCTTCACCACGGTGCAAGAGCGCAGCAGAAAGGTAGAAATATCCTTTCCAGGGATATGGGGGTTCCTCACCGTCACAATGATCCTCTTCTCGTCCCTCTGGATAGGGCAGTTCACGTCGAACTCTGAGAAGGGGACCTCCTGTTTCAGGGTCTGGAAAGCCTCCCAGTACCTCCTGCAGGCTCCCGCCGTGGCGAAGGTGACGAAAAACAGGCCACCCCTGAGGTCCTGGATGCTCAGGATCTCGTACGGAGTAAAGCCTGCTTTGCTCACCAGCTCCTTGGCAAAGGTCTCAGCATCCAATAGAGGGCGCTGTCCGTCGACCTCCCTCAGCTGCATCACCACCGTCTGCCTCATCCAGGGTTCCAGGCGGGGGATCCTCCTGTTGCTGCTGCTCCCAGCTCCAGGGTTGGAGCTGGGGCCGCCGCTGCTGGTGCTGGCAGTGGGGGTGAGGCCGCTGGGGGTGGCAACGTCGCCTGAGCCGCTGGAGCTGGTTGCCGCTGGGCCTCCTCCGTCCGTCTCCTGGCTGCTGGGGACCGTCTCCGGGGGTGCCGTGTGCTTCTCCTTCGTCGTCTTCGTCTTCTTCTCCTTGTGCAGGGTGGTCCCGGCGGGCTCCATGGCAACCTCCATCCTCTTGATCTTAGCCAAAAACCCACCCACAGACAGCTGTTTCGACCTTGATGGGTCTCATCAGTGTGGGGTTGATTTTAACTATATATATATATATATATCAAGAAAAGCAATTAGTATTAGCGCCTTCCAAAATCCCACTGACACAGATGTTGTAAAGCTGTGAAAGTATTGCAACCAATATATATACACAAACCATAATACTGAGTTAAGTTATGGTGAGTAAAAAAAGTGACAAAAACCCTCCACAGCAAAGCAAATATGCAAATTTAAATACAACTGTATGCTCATCTGCATGTCATAGGCAGGTCTGCAACCCCACCTTTCCTCATTATCACCCAGCACACAGCACTTCCACTGCAGCAAGGGATTCTGGGAAATGACATGCAAATGAGCACACAGTGCCACTTTTTGCTTCAAAAACCATTTTTAACATGGTTCCCTATAGGCTTAAGCTTGCTGCATGGTCACAGTCAGGGTTAAGGTGCATACCCAGAAAACCACCCATATATCTATGTGTATATATGTGTATATATATGTATATATGTGTATATATATGTATATATATGTAAATATGTGTATATATATGTATATATGTGTATATATATGTATATGTATATATATATATATATATATATATATATATATATATATATATATATATATATATATATATATATATATATATATATATATATATATATACTACTGAGTTAAGTTATGGTGAGTAAAAAAAGTGACAAAAACCCTCCACAGGAAAGCAAATATGCAAATACAACTGTATGCTCATCTGCATGTCTTAGGCTAAGGCCCCGCTCCCAGAGTCAGCGCACCCGCACTGCAGACAGGCGGTGCGCTGAGATACACAGACCGCGATATGTGGTCTGTAGGGAGCGGAAACCGGAGCGGGAGGTGGGCGGGAGTGGGAGGCTTGACAGGGAGGGGGGGCGTGGCTTGAGCGGAGGGACCCGCTACTCTCCCCCCCCCCCCCTCCCTCCACGGACTCGGGCTGGAGCTGCTGAGGGTAACTTTAAACACACACACGCAGGCACTCATACACACACACACACACACACACGCACTCATACACACACACACGCGCACACACAGGCAGGCCCTCACGCACTCATACACACACACACAGACAGAGGCAGGCACTCACGCACTCGGGCACACACATACACACACAGACAGGCACGCACGCACTCAGACACACACACAGACAGGCACTCACCTGCTTTCACTCCACACTCCTCCCCGCTCCCCGAAGCCTCTCCTCCTCCCGAAGCCTCCCCTCCCCATTGGCTCACAGCCACACCACGTGACGCGTCAACGCTAGGAAACACCATTCTCTTGTGTCTCCTAGCGGCTGACGCACCACAGCGTGTAGTCAGCTGTGCCGCCAGGGGGGACCGGGACCGGCTCGCGAGGATTCCCCTGCTGGTGGGGAACTCGCGACATGGCCGCCCGCGCCAACGAGCGCAGCGGGACCGAGGCCTTAGGCAGGTCTGCAACCCCGCCTTTCCCCATCATCACCCAGCATACAGCACTTCCACTGCAGCAAGGGATTCTGGGAAATGACATGCAAATGAGCACACAGTGTCACTTTTTGCCTCAAAAACCATTTTTAACATGGTTCCCTATAGGCTTAAGCTTGCTGCATGGTCACAGCTTTGAGCACAGCCAGGGTTAAGGTGCATACCCAGAAAACCACCCACAGACAGCTGTTTCGACCTTGATGGGTCTCATCAGTGTGGGGTTGATTTTAACTGGGTATGCATGAGAGGCTATGGGATAGGCTATACCATAATACTCAGTTAAGTTATGGTGAGTAAAAAAAGTGACAAAAACCCTCCACAGGAAAGCAAATATGCAAATATGCAAATACAAACATCAACCCCACACTGATGAGACCCATCAAGGTCGAAACAGCTGTCTGTGGGTGCCTTGGCCCTTTGGCTTAGATCAAGGCGATATGAGTGCTCCTCTCGGCCTGCACAGCTATGACCAAATGCAGTACTATCCTATCTGGGGCTTCAGTAGGAAAGGTCTGTGGCAAGCTTTTGGCCCTCTAGCTCGTTGAGAGGTGGTGTCCAGGCCCCGGACCACAGAACCCCTGAGCCTTCGGGCTAAGGGGGGATGGCATTCGAACAACCAGCCCTTCCGGGCTGGGGTGCACCCGCACAACCCTCGAAAGAGGGGAGATGATGCGAACTCCCTTGCGGGCCTCGGGCCAGAGGGAGGAAGAAACGGATGTTCTAAATCCTAACGGAGGAAGGCATCAATGTCCCTGGAGACCTAGGCTTTCGGGCTGAAACCTTCAGAGAAACTGTGCACTGAGGGCGGGTCTGACTTCGGTTGGACAGTCCAAGGGCAAGCTCCCTATCCACTGAAGTGGACTGGGATCCGATGAGCGAGAGGGTGTGCCCTCTCGGGAGGGGGGGGAAAAAAACTGACTTTGCATCTCCCAAGTCCTTGCTTAAAAGCTGTGTTTAAAGCAGCATGCAGTTTTTTTTCCGTTTGGAAAATGTTTTATGTACTGTTATAATCTTGTTGTAAAGATTCGCTGCATAATAAAAGAATTTTCAAAACAAAACAAAAAATGTCTGTGAGTGGGTTAACTGACTTTGCATCTCCCAAGTCCTTGCTTAAAAGCTGTGTTTAAAGCAGCATGCATTGACTAAGGGTTGCTCATGTAATGTGAGCATGAGATAAAAAGTGGCACTGTGTGCTCATTTGCATGTCATTTCCCAGAATCCCTTGCTGCAGTGGAAGTGCTGTTTGCTGGGTGATAATGGTGAAAGACAGGGTTGCAGACCTGTCTAAGACATGCATATGAATATACAGGAATATTTACAGTTGCTTTATGCTTTACTGTGGAGGGTTTTAGTCACTTTTTTACCCACCATAACATATATATATATATATATAAGCATTAACCATGCAATAATGATAAATAAAAACAATAAGTGGGGAGAGCAGTGAGATGTAGAGGGGAGAAGAGGAGAAAGCAGTGAGATGTAGGGGGGAGAGCAGTGAGATGCAGGAGGGAGAAGAGGGGAGAGCAGTGAGATGCAGGAGGGAGAAGAGACAGAGCAGTGGAGTTCATGGGGAAGATGAGACAAGAGAGCAGTGGAGTGCATGCAGAGAAGAGGGAAGAGCAGCAAGATGCAGGTGGGGAAAAAGAAGGGAGCAGTGGAGTTCATGGGGAAAAGAGGGAGAGCAGTGAGATGTAGGGGATGAGGGTGGCAATGGGAAGGATGAAGAGGGTATAGTCTTTTGGATGGAGTAAAATATTAGAATGTATGCAGCAAATATGTTTCAAATGTAGCACTCTGCTATTTTCTCATAGCCTGGCATATAAATCCTGTGAATAGCAGGCAGTGCTAGGGTTAATAGTAGCCACCTGGTGAGAGCATCTCCCCTTCTATTGCAGAATTGTAGCAACGCTCAGGCACATGTCTGGGCCTGTGAGCTGCTGGGACCACATGACAGGGTGAGGGGCTTTGCCACTTTTGATTCTGCCAATCACTGGTGCAGAACTGTTTGGTTCCTCCCCCTGTATAAAGATGTGAGTTCCTCCAAATTTGGCAGTTAGTTGGTGTTCAGTGTTCTGCCTGGCTCCTTAGGGAGTTGGTGTCCTGCCTTACCCTTTAGGGGGTGAGGGCACATGTCCAGACTACCTGGGGGCCTCAAGCTCCTGGGATGAATAGTCAGTGGAGGGTGTCCTGCCCAGGAAGGGGATGATACCCCTGGGACAGAATGCCTTTAGATGGGAGCAAGAGGTGAGGTGGCATCAACTCTGTGTTAAGTAGGGTCCAGAGGTGTACCTCTTGCAAGAGAAGACCTATGGAAGGAATGTATCATGTTGCTGTGAGAACCCCAATAAACCCTGTTGCACTGCTGCTGGCACTACAGAATTATTCCTGTGTTCTATGGAAGTTCCTGTGTGGATGAACTATGCTTATGGCAGAGCCCTACAGGTGGAGGCGCTGCACCGCACTTAGGAATCCTGTACCCCAAGCTCCCTACATCGCAGAGACACAGCCTTCTAGAAACCAACAGGTCAGCCCCATAACTCCTATTTACCCGCAAATCTCACATCGAGGGGGGGGGGGGGGGGATAGGGGTTTTACACACAGATAATCTTTAACCTGATTAACAAAACCAGGTGACAAGTTGTGGATATAATGGTGCTGTTAAACCACCTTGCTACCAAAAAGAAAAACAATAGTCAAAGGTGTTTAAAATGTCCACTGGGGCATACTCTAATACAGGGGTGCGCAAACTTGGGGATATTTCTGAGGGAGGCACGGCGGTTGCCGAGGAATTCTGTCTGCGGCCCTGTATACCAAATAAGTATACATGGAAAGAATGTTGATCCAGGGAGTAATCCGATTGCCAATTATTGGAGTCAGGAAGGAATTTATTTTTCCCCTTACGAGATATAATTGGATGATATGTCACTCTGGCTTTTTGTTTGCCTTCCTCTGGATCTGTATACTGTTAGTACGGATAGAGGATAAAGTATCTGTTGTCCAAATGTATCATATGTTGAACTTGATGGACGCATGTCTTTTTTCCACCTCATCTACTATGTAATTATGTGTCTGGCACCGCCTTAAGTCTGGAAGGTTCCAGGTCACCCGACATGGGTGATCATCTTATAATATCGAGACCACCCTTTATTCGCCCAGCAACAGGAGTGGAGAACCCAGGTTATAAAAGGTAGGGTTCAGCCTTCTTGCCGTAGACCCCAGGAGGAACCAGAGAAGGGGGTCTCGAGGCTCACCTAGCCTGTAAGGGTGACACATTGTATTGCTTTCCAGTATTAGGACAAGTATTGCAGTGTTAGGGGGGGCCTTAAAGACCAGTATGTCCCAGGGAACATCACCACAGATAGGTTCCCATTGCAGGGCTTAGAACGAGACCTGAATGGGACTGCCAGGAATTCCAGGAGGCAAGTCTTTAGATCTGTCTTGAGCAGCAGCTAAAGACTTGGATAAGAGTTGCGCTACCTACTAATCTCATGGTATGAGTTACCTGGAGTACAAGAGTCTTAGAATACTGAAAAACAATCCTGTTAATAAAGAGTTAAAAGTTCCTGGTGTCCTTTTATCTTTTTACTCATCTTCAAGAACCTGCACGGACCTTCAGCACCATGAGACAAGGTAAACTGCTGAACACCCACAAGGAGTAATATTAGAGACACACAGTAGAACACCTGGGACTGTATATTTTTTGTGTGACCCCCTTCTCATTAGCCAGGGGGGGGGGGAGGGAGGGAGGGAGGGAGGGAGGGGTGTTACATGTATTAGACTGGAAATTACATAAATATTTTTTTTGCTTGGCGTTAATTTTATCTCAATATTTGTCCAACCAAAATAAGGAAAAAAATACAAAACTGCATGTATTTTGAACATAAAAAATAATCAGTTTACCGCGGTTTATTGCGATACCTCGGCAGAGGGATGCCTTGACGCATTTTACAGACATCTGCTTTCACAGAGAGCCTGTTACTAAAAACGCAGATACACCCATATGTTGGCAACTATGGCCATGTGATCATATTGTGCACTTACAATGAATACTTAAAACGGTCTAATCTTAAAGTGCATACAGTTCTAACCAATACACATGAAGTAATATAATAAAACAGTATAATAAAGTGCATATGTGAGACCTGTGCCTCGGCAATTAGCCAGGATTTGCAGTACTCAGAAAACCTGTCCTCGTGAACCTTATTCTAGCTGCAGTGCTGCAGCTGTCCACCGGGCGTAAGCCCAAAAAAAGACTACTACTTCCAGAAGCATTGCTGCTTAGGACTCTCCCTACTTCTTGCTTACCCCTATTTAAACTCCAGGAAGTTGCTCCTTCCTGGCATTTTAACCTTGTTTTCTTGCCAGCTCATGGCTCAGTTACTTGCCCATGCCCCAGTCCTGTTCGCCAGTCCTGTTTGTTATCTTGCCTGCTATCTTGTTTACCTAGGATTACTTGCATCTGCCCGAATTAAACCCGGTTTGTTATAATTTTCCTTCCTGAGTTCTGTCATCATCCTCAGAGTTTGAAAACGTCATATTTTTGCTCCTGAAGGAAAATGGATCTTCAAATGTTTTTTCGAGACCTGGCAGATGCAGTGGAAAACAAAGAATAATTCTTGCTCTCCCACTAATTGGGCTAAAATACACTAGTGCCATGTTTACATTTAGAACCTAAGTCTGTGTAGCAAAGGACTCATTTGGTTGCATCTTTTGATCAAAACCTGATTCAAGCCGCCAACCTCGTCAAGGTAAAGTCCGTTTAGGAGGTACCTACACTGAATAGATGTCATTTCTTATTGTCCTGTGGACTAAACTTTGTGATGCAGATGCAGTGGAAGCCTTGCAGACAGAGATTGGTGCCCTGGTTACAGAGAGTGCCTATACTCTTGAATCTGGAACCCCCAGTCAAAAGACAACATTATGTCTCCTTGATTCTTCTGCAGTGTTTGAAGTATCCATTTCTGACTCCACGGCTTCCGCTTCAAAGTCAGGTTTACCTCTCTGATTTTCCTGCAGTACCTGATATAATCCTTACTGATTCAAAGGATCCCGCTGTAAAGACAGAGTTACTACTCACAGATTCCTTTCCAGAGCCTGATGTACCCGTTGCTCATATCTTTCTCTGTCCTCCCCACTCACGTTCCTTTCTTCTCTCTTATGGATTTCTTTTTGCCTTTATTTTTTTTGCTCATTTCCTCTGGTGCCCTTCCCGCTCACCTTCCTCTGCCGTACTGTTCTCCTCTGCCCACACTGAGGCTCCACCCCTGGATTAAAGCCCTGCCCACTCCATTCTTCGCACAGGAAGGGATTTTCCTGCTGCAGCTCAAGGACTCATGCAAATAAATGACGTGCAGGAAGGGAGCCATGCCCCTAAACCCACCGAAACCCCCATCAGCAGCCATTCACATTTACTTTTTATATACAGAACTCATACAGACTTGTTTATGTCCAGTAATATAATGTTTTATTCCAAACCAATGTTTTAGTCCATTGTTACAGGACATTGAGAAAAAGTTCCATAACGGTGGGTACGAAACGTTTTTAACATGCATGCGTTCTGGGGAGATCTGGAAGAGCTTAGTTTGTGGATGAGAAAATGGCAAGAACAGCACGGTTCCCACCATGTAAATTATAACAAGGTGGAGGGCTGAGTATTATGGTCCCTAACCCCATCATCTGAGCTTTATACAGGATTAAAGCTTGTAAGTGTGCTCAGCTATGGAACATGAACACACAAATGAAACAGCAATGTAGAAAAAAAAAAGTCCAGGTTTATTGCATTAAAATAATACAATGAATTAGGTTTTCTTTTTGCGCTATTTCCAATTTGATCTATGGAGTATTGTCATGGATTTGTTTCTCCTTAATGTACACTTTCATATGAGCTTCTAACAGGGTGTCATTACTGCCATGAGTAACTCCATTTTATACACAAAATTACGTCCTTCCATTTTATTCCACTGAACTTCTTTGAATGGCCCGCGGAGGTAATTCCATTTGTTATCCTGCAACATGTCACTCTTGGGGAGCTCCTTGCACTGGCACCGAGGAAACTGCACCATAACCTTACTGCCGCTTTCAGGACCATTGAGCACTACAAGGAAAAACAAAGACAGATCATTCTCTCAGGTTTGTGAAAATCCACTTTCAATAACCTTTTTCAGGACGAGCACAAGTTTTATTGGACATGTGTTTGGTTTATTATTTCTTTAAAAACACAAACGATATGTTTTCTTTCTTGAAAAAAGTATCCGTTTATGAATTTATCTAACATAGTTGAAAAATAAATGTGCCGTGACGGTCAAAAATGGACATTTAATAATAAAAACGTTTAAATACCGTAGGCCACAATCGCACAGAAATGTTCATTTCAAATGCCACATGAATTCAAAGCATTTTGTGGCTACGGCTAGGGAAATTTTACGTGAAACTTTGTTTGCAGGTGCTAACCAAAGGCAGCAAGGCCAGAACAAAAGGTAATTATCTAGTATCACATCTGTGTAATATATGAAAACAATATATATAAAATACACGCAATCTGTGCTTAACCCTTTCAGTGCCCCATGGATTCATGGGAAACGTCATTAAGTGGCACCCTGAGGTCTTACGATGCTAACGTTTTTGCTCGCTTCCAGGGGAAACGCATCTGAGCTTGCGGTTGGAAAAGTAGGGACTGCCTACTCCGTTCCGGATATCAGCGGCAGATCGAGGTCATGTGGTCACTACACAAGTCGCACTATTTAGTTAATGCAGCAGTATGGATTAATGTACTGCACACCGACAAAGCTCCGTAAATAAGTGTAAATGGATCATTGCTGGTGTAATAACTACTTATGCCAAGTCACACGCAAATCGTTCTTTACATGGGGCCCTTCTGACATGTATGAATGTACTTATATAGCGCCCACAGTGTACTCTGCGCTTTACAAGAGACAACACAGGAAATTATAATACAATGACGGCAACAACAAAAACAGACAATAGGAAAGGGAATCCCTGCCCCGGAGAGCTTGCAATCTGAATGCTGCCGTTTTCTCATGTAATGGTTAGACTGACTTGGAGGTGCAGTCACCATGGGAACAGAAAGGAAGGTGTGTGCTGGCGATCACATAACCCTGGCATGCGGGCAGCTCACATACTTGTCCAAGACATTCCAGCAACAAAAGGGTGCAAAGTGCAATCATGGTAATCGGGTGACGACTGGTGACGTCATCCGTCGCGCGCACTATAAGCGCGGCCTAAGTCAAACTTTTGCGTTCTGGCACTGAAATTGTGTTTTGATTTTTAATTAAAAACATCACTATCACAAATACAATGTCTGTGCCAAAACAGTGACAAAAGTTTCACTAAAAATGCACGTGCTCGGCACACACTTTTTTTTTTTTTAGACACGAGATAGAAAATTAAAAGTAAAATGTACCTGAAATGACATAATCGCCATTCGGAGATGCCACAGTTATTGATGACGCATTCCCAATACTCTCAACTGGTCCAAGACCGACATGATTACTGAAGCTAAGTACATGCCAGCCCATAATTTTGGCCAACTGCTGAACCGCGAGAACCTGATGCTGTGACATCTGGAAGAAAAATACAACATTAGGCCTTAAAACGTGCAAATTCTGAAATGTGATCCAATATCAACACATTCGGTTTAACCAATTTGGTATCACAAACAATATTTTTCAAAGTTGTATTTCTGATTTTAGAAAACTATATGTATATTCTCATATAAAAATACATCCTTAGTGTATGCGGTTAGCATAACTTACATATACATCTTCATAAATAACTGGTGATTTGTGTATTTATGTAGCTGTAGTGTGTACAATTGTCATACAAAATGAGGACTTAAAAAAATACCATGAACATGTACCCAAAAAAAACATGTACCACAAAGATAACGGGTGAGGAGAATGACAGCCATAACTATAATAATTTAACATCTAATAGGGGCTGTGGCAGGCCTGTTTACTCAATTATAATGCACATTATTGGCCAATAAATGTGTAAGCAGCCAATTGGGCATCATCTTCAAAAGTTGTGTGTGTCCTTACTAAAAGGAGCTTGTCCAAATTCACGAGAAATATCTCTAGATTTATTATACAAGTTCTTATATGGTAACTGAAAAAAAGTGTGTTCATGCAATAATATTTTGAAGTACAACTTATTCTTGGTCACCCTATGGAGAACGTTTTGAAGCAATTCTTTATTTACTATAATGAAAACACTTAAAGGTTCAGTTCCACTTCACTGGAACAAAACGGAGACGCTTTGTCAAAAACATTTAATCAAGATTTGAATTGTATAGTAGTTTTCCACTTCACAGTGAAGTTTTGTGTCCTGAGACAATTAAACGCATGGTGCATTAGGAAATCATCTTTAGAAATGGTAGATGAGGTGTTACATGACTAAGTGCTTTTACTTTTTAGTAACGTTTGGCAGATACAAAAGCTTTGCAACACACGTTACGTAAAATAATAAAAGAGTTAAGGAAACTGGAGGATAGACTTGTGTAGTAGTTACATTACAAGATTAAAGTTCAAGAACTTGACAAACCCACAGAGAAGACAGTTCATCGAAGGACTCTACATGGCACAAGGCAAACATTGTTCTTAAAGAATAGTAATAAATCTAAATGTAATGCAGTCATTGTGAAAACGAAGCAAACCTTTGAACCTGCTCCTCTTCTATTTGGAAACGGTTCGGATTTCTGAAGCATTCTGTTACTTGAGTTGGACTAGGTCAGGCCTGCACAACTCCAGTCCTCGAAGGCCGCAAACAGGCCAGGTTTTCAGGATATCCCTATGACTGAGCCACTAATTAATCCAGCTGTGCTGAAGTAGGGATATCCTGAAAATCTAGCCTGTTTGCGGCCCTCGAGGACTGGAGTTGTGCAGGCCTGGTCTAGGTTAATACTGGTCGGGGGCTCTATAGTACGCACTAAACTGTGAACACTACACTTCTTTTGCCACAAATAAATATGGTGAAGATGGTTCTCGGTTATCCAACACAATGTGTTCTTGTAAATAGCATTGGATAGTGAATCATCATAATGTCAAACCCATTTTCTGCCCATTGGTTTGTATTGTAAAGCGTCGGATATGAGAGTCGGTGAGCGTCGGATAATGCGTTTCGGTGTTGGAAAACCACCCAATGGTGTGCATTATAAAGTGTCGGATATGAGAGTCGGTGAGCGTCGGATAATGCGTTTCGGTGTTGGAAAATCACCCAATGGTGTGCATTATAAAGCGTCGGATATGAGAGGCGGTGAGCGTCGGATAATGAGTTTCGGTGTGGGAAAATCACCCAATGGTGTGCATTATAAAGCGTCGGATATGAGAGGCGGTGAGCGTCAGATAATGCGTTTCGGTGTTGGAAAACCACCCAATGGTGTGCATTATAAAGCGTCGGATATGAGAGTCGGTGAGCGTCAGATAATGCGTTTCGGTGTTGGAAAACCACCCAATGGTGTGCATTATAAAGCGTCGGATATGAGAGTCGGTGAGCGTCGGATAAGGCGTTTCGGTGTCGGAAAACTGCCCTATGGCATGCATTATAAAGCGTCGGATGTGCCATTCGTCACAAAGGGAAATATCGGAAAGAGAGGAACGCCTGTATAGTTATGATTATAGGATATTCTGATAAGAAATTATCAGTTATGTGACTCCCATAATGCAGAACCTTTTTTAACATGTAAAAGCACAATATATAAAAGCAACAATCTAAATGTGTCTGTTGTGTGTGCTACCTTTTTAATGGACTGCCAACGTTTTATACAGACACATGGAGGCAATTACGGTCACAGAGTAAATCAATTTTCTCTTCCTAACCTCTAATGCCATGACAATAACTCAAAGCTAATTATCTTCTTTTGCAACCAATACACTTTTATCCATGTGAGGCGCCAAATTTACACGCCAACATCAGGCTCTCCGCTTGCAAACATTCACAAGTACACAAAGAGTGAGTAGAAGCACAAGCTCGCAATACTATGCAAAGCAACATGTTGCTAATCCCAGCATTGTGTAAATATCTAATAACATGGAGTTAGATGAACATTATTCTTCCAGCCAAAGAACCTAAATAAATATGTGTAGTACCTGAGAGAGGAGGAAATCCTGCAGTTCTTGTTCTTGGTGAGACAGTGTGATCACTCTTCCATCTCGGTGTACCACCCTTATCTGATCAACCCCGATATTCAGTTGCAGTTGAATAGACCTACAGTATTTTTTTTAAAAACAAGACTAAATTAGGGTACCGTACACGAAGAACAAACTTATCGGACTTCGAAAGCTCTGTACACTATCATTTAATCCAGGGGAGCACAAAGTTTTGCTGCTGCGCCCCCCTGTCTTGCCTGCCCCGGTCCTGGCGCCCCCCACCCCTACCTTGGTGCTGCGTCAAATGACGCTGCAGGGTCATGTGACCCGCGGCGTCATTTGACGCGGGTGATGTCACATGACCCCGCGGCATCATTTGACGTAGTGTTGCCATGGCGATGCATCACACAGCCGTCTGAATCACAGTAAGTTGAGAGTTACAGAGGCCTCACGCGATCCCCCCGGCATTTAATTTAAATGCCATGGGGAAGAGCGCGGGGCCTCTGAAACGCCGCACCCTCCTCCCCCAGAAAAATCTCCCACCCCCCAGTTTGCATCTATGACGAATATCTAATGTTGCTCACCTAAATGGCATAACAACCTACACTGAATCAACACTTCTTCAGGACCAATACAGCTACTAGTACTTTGAACTACAAGTTAGATAACATCCACAAAACAATGAACAAACACCCAAACCCCCTGGACTACTTGTACATTTAAAGCCATAAAACATAACGTCTACGCAGAATAAATCGTAGTAAAAGTAATAGAACATTTTGAAGAGGTTAACAGGGCGAGTCCGGGAGAGCAGCATACAGAGCCTTTGCTGCAGGTTGTCCAATACCGATTTAGACAAACCGTAAATTCAGATGTTCAGTTATAGTTATCATGTGCCAAGTTAGCTCCAAGAAAAAAAAATTAATACAAACTCCTTGTTATTTTTTGACACTAACTCTTCTAATAGATCCAATAATAAATGTGTGGAAATGATGCTTCCTTCTGCCTGCATATTACGGATACATGGAAATAGCTGGATCTTCTTAACACATTTGAAGAAAGTATTCCAGTCAGAGAAAGCCAGCACTCGATATAAAACTTATTTGCGGACTGATCGACGTTTTAGTCCACACACAGAACCTTTGTCCACCTTAGAAACATCGATCAGTCCACAAGTAAAAAAAATTATATTTGTGCAAAGACCTATGGAGTGCTAGCATTTCGTGACAGGATTACTTTCTTCATTGATTACCCCATCGGAGTATTCATTGGCAATGTCCAAACTATGATGTGAGCGCCCCTACCGCTTTCTATCTTCTTACATCTGGTAACAGTCTCTTTGTACTATAAAAGGACAATCCAGAAACAAATACACTGCATGTGAAGTCCCGCATCTGTAACAAAGGCTCAGCTAGTATTTCATTCATTTGTATTATTTGCAGATTATTTTCCAGGTTAGTACTAATTTACAGTAATCGTCTGATTTTATCGACGCTCAGATGAGCTCATCGATCCTTAACCTTCACCGGTGCCAGCTCACATAAGAAGAAAAAAACAAAACATCAAAAGTCTTCACAGCCTTGAATTACTCACTTGCATATCTGCTCATAACCTTGAGACGTTATTAAGACTTTCACGCTGGACTCATAAACGTCATTTATGTTTGACCAATGGGCTTGGATTTGTGGATCTTCAATACGGCTGGCAAGACTGTCGATAGTGCGGGCAGTTCTATGGATAGAGGGAGGAAAAGCCTTGATTGTGCTTACAAATTGCAGTAACTACGGTGTTGTTTTCTTAATGTAGAATAGAGAATCAAAGAAAAATTACATTTATCTTTACTCACTGGTTAAAAGCTAAACTCGGAAATACTACAGAACAAAAATCTATATTTGAATGCCACTTGTAAAATATATTTATTATACCCCCTGTACGACTTTGGAACCCCCATAACAGAGACGGAGTATGACCTGGTGTTATTGGTGTTGTATTCCTGGGTGTTGTAAAATGGGTTAATGTTCACTACGGGGCAAGACCATATGGGACCAAAGGTCAAGAAGGCTGGAAGTAAAAAGAGGAATAGAAGTAAATCTCCAGAGAAGAAAAACTTATTTCTCAACTGTCCTTCCTTAGATGCCAAATACAGGATTGAGATGCTAGCTGTAGACACTGGATAAAATAAGGAAAGTTCCCCTTATACACGTTATCCCAAAGTAATGCAGAAGATAAAGTATATATAGATGTATGTATGTATGTATGTATGTATGTATGTATGTATATGTGTATGTATGTATGTATGTATATGTGTATGTGTATGTATGTATGAAAAGTTCAGTCCGCGCTCTGGCTCTTTAAACTTGGAGTGTTGGTCCCTCTCAGTTCTCTTGCTGCTTCTGTGTTTATGAGGTGTCTCCCCCACCTCCAAATGTGGTCTCCACCGGAACCCCGATGGTGATACCAATATCAGCAAAACAAGAAAAAACACAAAAGCGCACCAAGATGAGAGATAGATATTGTATTAGCAACAAATAATAAAATTAGTAACTTACATATAAAATTTCTTTAATAATCCCCGATCTGGTGTCTATCACAGGAGTAGGGCATCACATAGGAAATATGAAGGGTAATCTCAGTTCTAAGAGATCAGACCCGCGCGCTGGGGCTGTCTCTGTTTCCTCTCCTGTCCTCCACGTGTGGTAGCGTGGTGCAGAGTGTAGCACACATGTGCAGGAACCGGGGCCTTCAATAGGTGTCCTTAGGATGCCTGTCCGTTTTTGATAGCATAAAAACGATCGGAAAAAAGCAGTCGACTGTTGTGGCTGGCGGTTTTATTACCCACCATCAGTACACACTCAAGTGTACCGTTCCTGCTTTTTTCCGATCGTTTTTATGCTATCAGCGCGCGGGTCTGATCTCTTAGAACTGAGATTACCTTTCATACTTCCTATGTGATGCCCTACTCCTGTGATAGACACCAGATCGGGGATTATTAAAGAAATTTTATATGTAAATTACTAATTTTATTATTTGTTGCTAATACAATATCTATCTCTCATCTTGGTGCGCTTTTGTGTTTTTTCTTGTTTTGTGTATCTATGTATGTATGATTTTGTCCAGACCAGGGTGCTTTTTCCTCCCCACACTGCGGCAACAGTGGACCATTAATCCTAATTGTGAGCTCTGCGTATATAAAACAAAATCCACTATTAAGAAACATCCGTGTCAGACTAACCTTCCTTCACTCAATCTTCAAAAAAAAAAAAAAGGTACATTACTTTCTTCACAAAAAATTAACACAACATTTTATTTATAATTATAATGTTTTCTATAGTCACAGATAAGACGAGCAATCCAACCACTGCAGTTCCACTTCAGAAAGTGTGCAGGTCACTATAAAAGTGAAAAACGATTGCTGCCTGGATTTTGGTAGTGCTGCAGAAAACACACAGGTGAAGGACTTGCTGCCGTATCATTTAGTATTACACACGATTACAAACCGGCTTCTGAGAAAGATGTGCTTGGCTTGTTTGATGATCTTTTCAAGCAGACCCTCATTTTGCTGCAAGGCACTGATTTCATTCTTATCGAAGGCCTGAGGCCCAGCTAGTCTCATTCGTTTGTGACCAAAGGGAGCACTGGCAGGATGTGGCATCACTATATTGCTTAGGGTCTGTTTGTGGAACTGAAAAACAAAGGGGCTGTTAAAGATGTTGAATTGAATATCAATAGTTATAACAATTAACATTATTCATTTTCTCTTAGATGGCTATGTACGTAGTGTTATTGTTTAAAAAAAAAAAAAAAAGTAGGCATATTGAGTCCATGTTCCAAATATTTAAAACCAGAGACAGAACATGAAACACAGACAGAGCTCAGTGCACATCCAGTGAAACTTATACACGGTACAGTGACACATTATATATATATATATATATATATATATAATGTGTCACTGTACCGTGTATAAGTTTATATATATATATATATATAAAATGGTCTTTTAATTTAACATTTTGGCCAAAGTGTTGTAAGCCCCTGAGCCACTACACAGCAGACCACATCTCAAGGGTCCCTAACACTAATATAAATTCTTAATAACCTGTGCATTACCAGGAAGAATGATTTATAATAAATCTGTCAAAATTAGTTGCATAGTTCTAAGTCTGAGTGAGGCTCTTATTAACCTGTACATTACCAGGAAAAGCACTCTATTAGATTTGTCACAATCACACTGCAAGCAAGCAAGTTCCCCTGAGAGTGGGAGATGCGATGGAGTGAGCTTTAAACCATTTAAATGTGGGAGGGGGTGAGCTTCAACAAGATAGGAAGAGCCACTCTCCAATCAGCTAAGACCAGCTGAACAAGAATTGTAAAACATACAGGACACCTGCAAGCTCATATTGAACCCCCAAAATAACCACAACATATATATAAGCATGCAAGAGTCGCAGAGGAGTGCTACTTAGCATTGCTTATATATATGTTGTGGTTATTTTGGGGGTTCAATATGAGCTTGCAGGTGTCCTGTACATGTTCCAAATATCTAATAATCTAACTATCTAATTTTGGTGCCTGAGTCAGAGACTTAGGCCACGCCAGGGTGAAGCTGAGCGCGCATGCAAGCTCGTGCTCAGCGCAATCAAACACATTGCGACAATGTGTTGGTCCAGAGTGTGCGTATGTGCCCTCAGCTGCTTGCCTAGACAATTGTTTTTGTATTTGGCGCACTTGCCCTGGTCACGCAGGGTAGGCAAGACAGGGGAGCAGCAGCAAAAGTTTGCTCTCCCCGGGATTAAATGATAGTGTACAGAGCTTTCGAAGTCCGATAAATTTGTTCTTCGTGTACGGTACCCTAATTCAGCCAATGAGGGCGAACCACTCACGTGATGTCACAGGCACGCATGTGCGCAACTAGCTGGCCAGGAATCGCACGGGCAGCATGAGCGCCTAACATCACGGAGTTCGAGCTCACGCTAACCCTGGACAAGGCCTGACAAAGTCAGGTGCCCAAGGTTACAATGGAACCTAAAACTGGATTTACCTGCTGCAATGCCAGTGACATTACCACTTAATCCAAGGGTGCTCACCTCCAGTCCTCAAGCGCCCCTCAAGCGCCGCCCCCCCCCCCCCCCTCACACCTTCCCAAACGGTCAGATTTTCAGTTTATCCTTGCTTCCGCACAGGTGGCTCAATCAGCTCAGACTTTGACTGAGCCACCTGTGCTGAAGCTGGGCTATCCTGAAAACCTGACCTGTTGGGGGGTTTGCGCTTGACTGGCGTTGAGCACCACTAACTATCTACTCCTTCATTCCTACTGAAGTCTAATCAGTGCTAAAAAATAAATAAAAGCGTAAAATAACATTGGGCTTATGGACGTGTAATGAATTAAGAAAACAAAAGCAAATGACTGTAAGTAATATTCTTACCATGCAGAAACATGTTTCCTACAAACTGATTATTTCATTTAGGTACTTACCTCTCTAATCAGCTGGTGCAGGTTGTGTTCAAGGACATAAAGATGGTCTTCTGCATTTATCTTTTCAGAAGAAGATTTTTGAGACTTCTTGTCAATTGAGGAGTGGCAAAAGGAGATAGACAACTGTAACCCTGCGTACAGATGAATTAAACAGTACAGTGAATAACTTTAGTACTACCAATTCACCTGTGTTTGCACTCATACAACTGCTTAATGCAGGGGAGGGCCAACTCCAGTCCTCAAGGGCCACAAACAGGTCAGGTTTACAGGAAATCCACGCTTCAGCACAGGAGGCTCAATCAGTGGGTCAGTCAAAGCCACCGATTGAGCCACATGTGCTGAAGCAGGGATTGCCTTAAAACCCGACCTGTTGATGGCCCTTAAGGACTGTTGTTGGCCACCCCTGGCTTACAGGAATCACTGCCCTTCTGACATAGCTCTTCGGTGCTGGACACACTAAAAGACCAATTGCCTCCAACATGTACAGATTGCAGGAGGGGAATATTATATTATAGAATTTCAAGCAAGGGTTTCCACAAGGTGTAAGAGGGAAGCGAATATCAGAGAAAAAGAAGCGCTCACTCGAACAAGAGGCCATGCTCTGAAGCTGGAGAAATCTCATGGAAGGTGTGAGGAAGTGATTCTTCCCAGTAAACGGAAGCGAGGCCCATGGAATAGCCTCCCCCGCAGAAGTGGGGGAGGTTTATACAGCAAGCCAAACAAAATATGTTTGGGATAGTCACAGGAGCACCCTAAATATGATTGAAAGCCAAAGATCTGATTGGGTCTGAAGTTTAGGTATAGTCTATACTGTATCTATACTCATCACATCATATACTTATTAGGCGTGTAATATAGTGCGCTACCGTGCGCCAATTATAATTGGCTGTGTTAGCCAGACGTTTCTATACTAGGGACGCAGACCAGGGAAATTACAATAAAATTGTATTTTCACACTGCTGCCACGCTGCGAACCAATCAAAGCGCGGCCTAACACTGACGTCAGAGTCACGCCCCCTAACCGCGCGCGTCGCCGCTTGCAGCCTACCAACTAAATGCGCACGTGCAACGCCGGTTGTGTGCCCGCATGCGCAGCAGCAAGAACTATAAAACAAGCCTAAGGCTGATGCGAGAGCGCCCATCCCTTTCCCCTATTGTATTGTATTGTATGTCTTTATTTATATAGCGCCATTAATGTACATAGCGCTTCACAGTAGTAATACACGTTGTAATCAAATAAATAACAGATAATATAAATAACAGATCATGGGAATCAGTGCTTTAGACATAAAAGTAACATTAAGGAAGAGGAGTCCCTGCCCCGAGGAGCTTACAGTCTAATTGGTAGGTAGGGAGAACGTACAGAGACAGTAGGAGGGAGTTTTGGTAAGTGTGTCTGCAGGGGGCCAAGCTTTATGTATCATGTGTTCAGAATATCCACAGTGCTATTCATATGCTTCTTTAAGCAAGTGTGTCTTAAGGTGGGTCTTAAAGGTGGATAGAGAGGGTGCTAGTCGGGTATTGAGGGAAGGGCATTCCAGAGGTGTGGGGCAGTCAGTGAAAAAGGTTTAAGCCGGGAGAGGGCTTTAGATACAAAGGGGGTAGAAAGAAGACATCCTCTTTTTCTCCCTTTTCTTCTATTTTTCTGTGTCTGAAGTTTGACAACAACAAAAAGGCAGCCTAAGTATGCCATCTGCTTTACATGCTGCCATCTATTTGTGATGTCATAGTGTGTGGGGCTTTCTGAGGCGCTCTCCTGCGCCAGAAAGAACAAAGCTACTTATGGTGCCACCGTTTGTACCACAGGACTCCGACTGCAACTCAAGCACAAATACTCAATGTGACATGTAGTGTGACTGGTGTAGACTCGTTACAGGTTCGGAAACCTTTTAGGGACTAAAATGAGGTAGTCATAGATTTCATTATAGTGTACAGGACTTTCAAAACAACATGGATCATAGATAGATCCAAGTGGTATAGAAAGTTCTGTACACTATAATTAAATCTATGAAAGACAAACACATACTGGATTCCTAAAAGTGATTACAATTTTCAACACTTCTGAACTACCAATACAACTACCGAAACTAATAATCTATATGCCAATATTTATATTCAATTATTAAAATATGGAGATTTAGTGTAATATATTCACAGTGAAAAGGGTTCATAAATCCGACAAGGTGCAAGTTACGATAGCACAGTAATGTTAAATCCATTTTACAAGTCTTCTATATATTTTATAATCCCTCCATATTCAGTCTTTGCTATGTTATGCTGCTGTATTACTATACTGGCTCATTCTATGGAGTACTAAACTCTGGGTTTGCACAAACATATAAAACACACACACGACAGGAACACAGTGTTGAATCTCACTATAAATACATCATACCCTCAGGCTATTTGTTTCTAGCGGACACTCACTGCATACAAAATTACCCGCAGACAAAATGTAGGAAGAATGGACGACAAAGCCAGGGGACATTCTGTGCCCATAAAAGATGGATGTTTCAACAAGTACGATTACAAAGGATACCAGGGCAACTGCATAATGTCTCATCCCACAAACTGTGCCGCTCATTCTGCCACGGGACAAAAACATTTGGAAACTTCTAATGGAACTATTGCTATAAATAAAATCTTTTGGTTTATTTGCATTCGGTCTAACAAAGAGTAAATTACACAGAGTTTAACATTTTACACTTCAGGAAAACACAGCAGGGATTGTTCCACCTGCGGGGCTAAGCAGCTTTTAACTGCAAAACGCGGATGTAACGTTACTGCTGCACATTAATTAGCACCATTCGCAGCCTACAGGGTTGCGACTCTCCAACGAGTGAAGAAAACCGGTGCACAGCAACAAAAGTAAGCAAGGCTGGATAATGTGACCGTAGATCCTTTATTAAAAGAGCACGATAGTCGAGATCTGGTCGGATGCTCTAACGCGTTTCACGCCGAAGCGCTTTGTCAAAGAGCCTAGAGGGAAATGGCGGTGTGTTTTCAGCAATATTTCAATCGGCAGGAGCAGATTAGTCTGGATCTTTAGGTTATGTGCCGATTTTATCAAACGGATGTCATTTCAAAAAGTCTCCAACTGGCGAACAAGCTAAATGCCGTTTGTTGCAGCGCAAGGACTTCCTTGACAATGTAATATTTCTGTGCATTTTAACCTTTTCATAAAATGCAGCCTGTGCAGCTATTACAAAGCTATATAATTCTAGTAATCATCATTTATTTATAATGCGTCAAGATATCCTGTAAGGCAGTACAATGGGGGCATGAAGACCAACAATAAGATGCACATGCCCTGGTTGAGTGGATAAGGAGAGCCCCTTCTGAAGTATTATTAAATACAGGTGGGTAAACACATTATAACTTGTGAGTAATTTGGTATATTTTTCCAAAGCCTTTTAAATTCACCTTGTATGCTAAAAGCATTCAGTCCCTCAGTATTTAGTCCAGACATATCCAAAACCCTGCCAGTTTGTATCCTTCAATGGCCACAAATGAACAGTTTCAACTTCACGTCTGAAGCAAAGTCTTCTATAAAACAGGGGTGGACAAAAAAAAAAATACTTAGGAGCCAGCCAGAATTTTTAGGAGCAAGCGTGTTTTTTTTTTTTTTAAATGCCGGGGGCAGGGCATTTGGCTAATTACATTGGGCTCTAATATAATTATGCTAAATAAATTGGAGACATGGAAAGTATGAAACTACGTTTCAAAGTACTGCACTTTTTCATTGTAAAGAACATGCCCAAACTATATGATTACCGGCCCCAATATCCTGTACAGAATATTTTAAGTATTTAAGTGAATGGAGCTGGGATCTTCCAAACAATCTGAAGTTGAGACATGCCAAGACCATTCATTTGAAATTCAATTTGCTTTCTCCTCACATATAATTAAATACCTGCCATTCAATATCATGACCTCCGCATATCCAGCATATCCTGACCAACAACTACATTTCATATAGCGCTTTACTGCCAATGGGACTCAAAGCGCTTCACAATTACAGTATAGTGCGCGGTACGCAGCACATAGGAATTGTTACAGAGTCCCTGCCCAAATGAGGTTACAATCTATGTGTTTGGTGACTTAGGCACAGCGAGATAAAGTGATTTACCCATAGGTCACAAGTAGCTGACACTGGGCATTGAACCAGGTTCCCGACTCAAACTCTGTGTCATGGTCCTGCAGAGTCAGTGTCTTTACTCACAGAGCCACTCCTTCTCCCCTTATACCATGCTATGTAAAATGGTCCCCTGTAAGATTTCAACTATTCACTTGGTATCCCCAGAGGCTGACCCATAATTAACGTTTTTCCTAAACGTAGATCGTTTTAGAATAAGGAAGGTACCTCAATTAGCAAAAGCATCTCCCTATTACAAGAAGCTCCAGCGATCCACGAATACACAGACATTGAACATTTCTATGCTTACCAGGAAAAGGCTGAGAGATGATCTGGTTCTTGACAACAATGTGAGGGATTTGTGATTTGATTTGAACAGCTTCCCGAGACAGCTGTGCAAAGATTTCTTTGCAGAGAAGGACATTCTGTGCGGCCTCCAGTCTTGTCTGCCAATGTGGCGTGCCTGGAACAAGTAAATAATCACATCTGTACACTTTGCATCATACCTTACTTCTTCATTGTGTACGATTAGATTTTAATCTCCTAGTTTCAGGTGATCAGTTATAGATCAGCTATTGTTGCAAGTGGCAGCCAATCACCGTTTCACAGATGCAGGGAATCCAAACACAGCACCTGGGTGAGGGAACATTTGCCTTCATTCTTCCAAAATTGTGTGCGTCATAATAAATATTCTACTTATTCCCCGAATCGCCTCCCAAAGATGGTGGGAGAATGAAGGCAAATAACGTCGGACTTACAGATCTCCCTGAAGGAAGACCAGGACTGTTGAGCTCCAAAACACTATCCGATCAATGCAAGTTTAAAATAAAACAACAACTTAATACAATTCCATTTGTGAACAGCACAGATATAAACATAGTTTAGTCTAAAAAAAATAAAATAATAATAACACACAATTGTAATAAATCAGACAATTAAAAAATAAAAATAAATTAAAAAAAAACATTTCCAAAGCTTATTTTTTTTTTCTTCTAAAGTTACATTTATTTTATATATTCTGCTAGATCCATGTAATTAACATGCTACTGAAACTAATGTAATCTTTCAGAACTGAAACTGAGCAAAAGCAGCTACAACAATCTAGTTCACATACTGCAGTCAGATAAATCAACGTCATTGTGTGATCTTCAAGGAGAGCCCACCAGTACTGCACTATGAATAAGGTACGGTACCTGGTTTTGCCTTTGGCAGAGGTCTTTTGAAAAGATTAAATGTGCCGAGGTCCCCTATGTCTGGAGCTTGCTTTTGAATGGAAACCTGCAAATTAAGTAGAACGGGTCATACACGGATTGATTAACATGGAAATTAGCAGAAGCATGGAGCTGTGGCTTCGCGTCAGAAACAGACCTTCAGGTAGGCAGATCCTTCCAAATCACTGGGGATGTGAACATCTAATGGGCAGTAATCGTCAGGGATTTTCTTATCCAAATCTAGGTCTGTGTTCTTTATCACTTCAAACGTTCCGTGGTGAGGAAAGAGAGACCCTTCGTTCAGGAGAGAGAAACGTTAGGGAAAAAAGGTCTCCTCGGAGCATGCGCATAATGAGAAGAAAAATGGCACCCTCAAAAGTAGAGAGGGACGAATATGCTGAAATACGCATTGCGGGTTTATGTTTATTTTTAAAAACGCAAATATTGCAAACGAACTCACAGGGTCAAACATTCCAGCAACATTGTCCAAACTATCGTAGTATAGAATTTGGTGGAAAAAAGATATGCACATACAAAAATAAAATAGGTTAAAAGCAGTGGGTCAACAAACGTATAGTCGGGGAAAAGCCATGAATCGCCGCACCACCTTCTGGTCCCAATCAACCAGGTACGTCCTCCCTTGAAGGGGAGAAGGGAGAGTGGAAGGGGCCGCCAAACGAGGAGATCCCCCGCAGGAGCCTTCTGTACCTCCATTTGTTGGATTGGTGTGCTCCACTGGAAGCCGGATTGCTGATGCTGCTTACTCAGAGGGAGGAAACTCCGGTAGCTGACGTGCATCACGTGACGTCAGCGTCCTCCGTACAATATCCTCATTTGGTGGCCCTTTCCACTGTCCCACCTCCCCTTCCAGGGTGGACGATTCCTGCAACCCCTAAGTACCTGGTTTAAAAAAAAAAAAAAATCAAACAGCAGAAGTGATGATGACTGTGAGGACCGCTCACCTGCGCTCCGATAGCTCAAATCTCCCAGAATCTTATCCCCCAGTTTCCGAAGTTTCCAATGCTGCCGCAGTCTGAGCAGTTCCGAATTGAAGTCTCTCTGCCGCTTGTTCTCCTGGTTTTCGGCAACGGATTTGGACAGCCTCTCTGCCCCCTTCAGAAGGATCTGTGCGGCTCCCGCTAAGAACTTCTTCTTCGCAAACAGCAGCAAACTGTGCTGATTCTGTGTGTGAAAAAAACAAAACAGATCAGCAAAATTACATTCGATCCGGATCCCTATTTTCCTACACGACAGATAGATTTTCACTGACATTGTCAGGAGTCACTTGTACAGTATGCCTTGTATTACAAAAATAATGTTATTTATATTGCTCAATTACAGTGAAAGAGAGGGGGGAGGATGTAGAGGTTCAGATAGATTAACCATTAAGAGTGCCCTAATAATGTACAACGTCATGGGCACTTATGGGCCTCATTTTGGAGAGGCGGATGGGGGTGACCGCTCTGACGGCATGTTCAGCCTGATCAAAATGGAGGCGATGCCCTCTTCCCTGCCATGTGGGACCTTGGCGCAGTCATGTGATTGCCCAGGAGCAAATCACATTACCAGAAGTGCCGGGAGCACCCAGGACTGTAAAGGGAGCATGTCTACAATTAGTGTAATTGTTCTTATATACAGATTTTGCATTGTTGATGATTGAGTGATTAAAGCAGGAACTTGGCGAGACCAAAAGGAAAACGCAAGTTTGTCCATTTCTTTTCTATATTTTGACGCGTGCTGATCCTATATGTTTTTTTTTTATAGTTGTATAAATCCAGCAGTATGGATGCAGGACCTTAGCACCTCTATCTAATTTATACATGATAGGGTGAGTGCAAGTTCATATTCTTTTTTTTTATGCTGTGCAGAACATATAACAAGGAATGTTCCAAGGCCAGCTCTGTAAAAGACGGCAGTGTCAATTGGAATGGCGAGACCCTTCTGAACTACAAAGATATCTATACATACAATATACTATGAATGTACAATATACTATGAATGTACAATATACTATGAATGTACAATATACTATGAATGTACAAGGATGCTCGCCTACCATAGTTTCAACAGTACAAAAATAAAAAAGTTCTCTCTCAAAAATTAAGGGAAATATTTAAAAAGTAACCCCTTTGCATCTAGGAGGTGATTGATGCAAAACAGACTGAAGGTTGAAATGTAATAACCAAGATGTTTACTATTTTTTATACTTTTTTTCAAAAGTCTTTAATGTCCAAAATATTGAATTTTTCCAATTGTTATTGGAAAAAAATTAGCAGACAACTGCAGTGTGCTACAAAAATGACATATTACACCGTGTCATGATTTATTTAACAAAATAAAGCCAAAATGGAGAAGCCATGTGTGAACAAAACAAGTATACCTTATGATTCAATAGCTTGTAGAACCGCCTTTAGCAGAAATAACTTCAAGTAATCGTTTTCTGTATGACTTCTGACGGTCTAGTGCTAATGCCGTAAGACAAATTCGCATTATCGCATGCACAATGAGGCCCTGCAGAACTTACAATTTAGTGCTGGCGCCTGAGGAACATGGAGATAAAGTGACTTGTCCCAGGTCACAAGGAGAACTTACACTGGGATTCAAACCAGGTTCATCTGCTTCAAAAGCAGTGACATTTCCACAGAGCTTCTCCTTCAGCCCATATTAAAACAAACTGTGATGGTATGATAGGATACCTGCTTGGCAGTGAGTGACTCTTGTGAGACAGGATCCAGAGTCATATATCTCTTGTCCTTCACGATAGTCAGCACGTCACACAGCACACACATCTCGGTAAGGGAGCTTCTTAAATTGTTCCTTACGGAGTCCCAGGGCCACAGTGACGGCTGAAACTTGACTAGGCCTGCAAAATACAGCAGACTGTTAGAATTCAATACAAGGACAACATGATAGAGTGATGGAGGTGGGAGAGCGGAGGTGGAAGAGCGGGGGTGGGTCAGTGGGAGAGGGGGGGTGGATCAGTGGGAGAGGGGGGGTGGGTCAGTGGGAGAGGGGGGGTGGGTCAGTGACAGCGGGTGGTCAGCGACAGGGTTAGTGACAGGTGCGGGGGGGACGGACGACGGGTCGGGGGACGGGACGGACGACGGGTCGGGGGACGGGACGGACGACGGGTCGGGGGACGGGACGGACGACGGGTCGGGGGACGGGACGGACGACGGGTCGGGGGACGGGACGGGGGACGGGACGGGGGACGGGACGGACGACGGGACGGGGGACGGGACGGGGGACGGGACGGGGGACGGGTCGGGGGACGGGACGGACGACGGGTCGGGGGACGGGACGGACGACGGGTCGGGGGACGGGACGGACGACGGGACGGACGACGGGTCGGACGACGGGACGGACGACGGGTCGGGGGACGGGACGGGGGACGGGACGGACGACGGGACGGACGACGGGTCGGGGGACGGGACGGACGACGGGTCGGGGGACGGGACGGACGACGGGTCGGGGGACGGGACGGACGACGGGTCGGGGGACGGGACGGACGACGGGTCGGGGGACGGGACGGACGACGGGTCGGGGGACGGGACGGACGACGGGTCGGGGGACGGGACGGACGACGGGTCGGGGGACGGGACGGACGACGGGTCGGGGGACGGGACGGACGACGGGTCGGGGGACGGGACGGACGACGGGTCGGGGGACGGGACGGACGACGGGTCGGGGGAGGGGACGGACGACGGGTCGGGGGAGGGGACGGACGACGGGTCGGGGGAGGGGACGGACGACGGGTCGGGGGAGGGGACGGACGACGGGTCGGGGGAGGGGACGGACGACGGGTCGGGGGAGGGGACGGACGACGGGTCGGGGGAGGGGACGGACGACGGGTCGGGGGACGGGACGGACGACGGGTCGTGGGACGGGACGGACGACAAGTAGGGGGACGGGACGGACGACAAGTCGGGGGACGGGACGGCCGACGGGTCGGGGGGGACGGGACGGACGACAAGTCGGGGGACGGGACGGACGACGGGTCGGGGGGGACGGGACGGACGACGGGTCGGGACGGCCGACGGGTCGGGACGGGACGGCCGACGGGTCGGGACGGGACGGACGACGGGTCGGGACGGGACGGACGACGGGTCGGGACGGGCGGACGACGGGTCGGGGGGGGGACGGACGACAGGTCGGGGGGGGGACGGACGACAGGTCGGGGGGGGACGGACGACAGGTCGGGGGGGGACGGACGACAGGTCGGGGGGGGACGGACGACAGGTCGGGGGGGGACGGACGACAGGTCGGGGGGGACGGACGACAGGTCGGGGGGGGGACGGACGACAGGTCGGGGGGGGGACGGACGACAGGTCGGGGGGGGACGGACGACAGGTCGGGGGGGGACGGACGACAGGTCGGGGGGGGGACGGACGACAGGTCGGGGGGGGGGACGGACGACAGGTCGGGGGGGGGGGGGACGGACGACAGGTCGGGGGGGGGACGGACGACAGGTCGGGGGGGGACGGACGACGGGTCGGGGGGGGGACGACGGGTCGGGGGGGGGGACGACGGGTCGGGGGGGACGGACGACGGGTCGGGGGGGGGGGACGGACGACGGGTCGGGGGGGGACGGACGACGGGTCGGGGGGACGGACGACAGGTCGGGGGGGGGGGACGGACGACAGGTCGGGGGGGGGACGGACGACGGGTCGGGGGGGGGGACGGACGACGGGTCGGGGGGGGGACGGACGACGGGTCGGGGGGACGGACGACGGGTCGGGGGGGGGACGGACGACGGGTCGGGGGGACGGACGACGGGTCGGGGGGGGGGACGGACGACAGGTCGGGGGGGGGGGACGGACGACAGGTCGGGGGGGGGACGGACGACAGGTCGGGGGGGGGGACGGACGACAGGTCGGGGGGGGGGACGGACGACAGGTCGGGGGGGGGGGACGGACGACAGGTCGGGGGGGGGGGGGACGACAGGTCGGGGGGGGGGGACGGACGACAGGTCGGGGGGGGGAGACGGACGACAGGTCGGGGGGGGGGACGGACGACAGGTCGGGGGGGGGGACGGACGACAGGTCGGGGGGGGGACGGACGACAGGTCGGGGGGGGGACGGACGACAGGTCGGGGGGGGGACGGACGACAGGTCGGGGGGGGGACGGACGACAGGTCGGGGGGGGACGGACGACAGGTCGGGGGGGGACGGACGACAGGTCGGGGGGGGCGGACGACAGGTCGGGGGGGGCGGACGACAGGTCGGGGGGGGCGGACGACAGGTCGGGGGGGGCGGACGACAGGTCGGGGGGGACGGACGACAGGTCGGGGGGAAGGACGACAGGTCGGGGGGGGGGCGGACGACAGGTCGGGGGGGCGGACGACAGGTCGGGGGGGGGGGACGACAGGTCGGGTGGGGGGTGGAAGAGAGAATGTCATGATCAGGGTGGCCGCTCGGTACCTTCGTCCTCTTCCTGCTCCCCCCACTCGTGCTCCCGGGCCCCGTCTCCCTCCTCCTCGTCCCCGGAGCCCTGGCTGAAGTCGATGCGCTGTGCCAGGCGCGCCAAGTTCTCGGACATGGACAGCGGCGGCTCGTAGGTCTCCGAGCCATCCAGCCCCACCTCCTGCACCTGCTTCTCGCATGCCGACTCTATACTTATCCGCACCGCCGGGCCCCCCGACATCTTTTTCCCGCCGCTGCTGCACTCACACAGCACGGGAACAACAACCGGAAGCGGCCCCTGCACTCAGACAGCACGGGAACAACAACCGGAAGCAGCCGCTGCACTCACAGACAGCACGGGAACAACAACCGGAAGCGGCTGTTGCACCGAGCTCGCTCCGTGTGCGCATGCGCGGTAACAGTACGGGTACACAGCGGGACCAAACATAGCCAGTCTGTCACTTCGCGGACAGCTGTATGTGTGTTGTGTACCCTCTAAGCACAGAGAGGATGCACATCTGCGGCGGGGCTGTGTGGAAACAAGATAGCAGGCTGACGGGTCCTGTGTCAGTTGTAACATGGCAGAGGTCACAGTGTGCTGGTGCTAGGGGCACAGAGTGGTATTACTTTGTATGTGTAATCCTTTTGCTGGCTGCAGGGCCTGCAACACTGTACTTGATATTGTGTTTGTTTGGCACAAGCTGGGGGAATGGGGAGTCCTCACTCAGCCAGCAGTCTGAGAACCACACCATCAAGAGAAAGATCCCAGATAAAGAAGCACTCTTTCCCCCCACGTAGTAGTGCAACTGGTAGGAGTGATGTGTTTAATACTTCCACTTTAATAGTATTCACATTATAATACATTTTGACTCAGATATATAACGACGATTTTAAAATATAATAGTAGGAATATAAGGCTCCCTGATCTGCTGTGTGCAGTATTGTAATGGTTAAATTAAGTCTACACGGTGCTGAATAATAATAATAGTAGCATGCTCTTGTATAGCACTGCTAGTTTTATGTAGCGCTTTACAGAGACATTTTGCAGGCACAGAGCTTACAATCTATATTTTTGGTGTCTGAGGCACAGGGAAATAAAGTGACTTGCCCAAGGTCAACAGGAGCCGAACCAGGTTCCCCTGCTTCAAACTCAGTGCCGATCAGTGTCTTTACTCACTGAGCCGCTCCGCCCTGAAGATGTATGTCTATCCCTGCATACTGTATATATGATAGCCTGTTATTGCTCTAATGCTCCGCCATTCAGATCACACAGAGTGCAGGGCTGTTATGGCCCTAATCAGGGCTGCCTCTGCATAGCAATAGTGGGTGATGGTTAGGATGTGCCTCCAGCTGGGCTTAGGTTGTGCTCTCAACGTCCTCTGCAGTTAAATGTTTTGTTAGCTATTTTCAGTAATCTTCTTAAGTCGTGACCATACGCTCTTGATGATATACTATTCCCACCTATAGTCACAGATTTACATGTTATGCGAGTTCAGGCAGCGTTGCTGCGTTTGAACATATCACACTATACGCTTGCTGATACCGTAGCTCAGTGTTTCCCAACTTGAGTCCTCAGGGAACTCCAACAGGTCAGGTCTTAAAGATATCCCTGCTCCAGCACAGGTGGGTCAATCAGCGGCTCAGTCATTTTGACTGAGCCACCTGTGCTGGAGCAGGGATATCCTTAAGACCTGACCTGTTGGGGTTCCCTGAGGACTGGAGTTGGGAAACACTGCAGTAGCTTCAATACCATTGCTGTTTGTAAGCCCTGAACACTGCTCAGGCAGTGGTATTTTGTTTGCTACAGTTTATGAATGTCAGTGTTTGAGCGGATACAAAAGTATTAGTAGAAGCCCACACGATGTTACAAGTGTGTATAACTAGATATTACTTGCTACAAAGCGAGTTCCAATGACTTAATCCTATTGGTGCATATCATTGCTATTTCCAGCACTGGGCATTAGAATTGTGTCTCATTTGTTAATTCACTCCTCAGTGAGTGAAGTACCTATCATGTATTTGCCGTGGCTACGTCTCACACGGAGAAGCCATATTTAAAGTAAACAGATCGGGGATAAGACTATATGTTATTCAGAGTGTGTGGCAAAGTGCAAATGCATCTGTCAGTAATGCTGAGACCCCATAGAGCGATGAACGGAAAGAGATTAAAAACGGGCTGTTTTAAAAACAAAAGATCAGACGCATCATAGCTCAATCGGCTATACCCTATACGTGGTGTCACTGACCACTGCCTCATAAATTGCACACTATGATGTCATCCCTGGTATCGAAATGCGCCGACGTAACTTTTGCATGCGTAGCGTACTTTCTCAAGGGGAAAAAAATTGTATGGGAACAAGTCTCCAAATGCTGGTATATGTACACCAGTCCGATACATTATTTGCCTTGAGAAAGTGTACTACGTGCGCGAAATGTACGTCAGCGCGTTGCGATACCAGTGATGACATCATAGTGTGTGATTTATGAGGAGATGGTCCCTGAGACCATATATTGTATATCTTTATTTATATAGCACCAAAAGTGTACTCAGCGCTTCACAAAGAATACAGTACAGGGAATTAAAATAATACATTAAGCGCAGCAAAATCAGACAATAGAAAAGGAAATCCCTGCCCCGAAGAGCTTACAATCTAAGAGGTATTATGGGAGACTTACAGAGACAGCAGGTGAGGGAAAAAGTGCTGTATATGGCAGTCCTTGGCCACAATGTGTGGTAGGAGTGGCTGAGTGTGGGACAGTAACCATGAGTGCAGACTATTGGGATGCTTAAGTTGTGGGGTGAGTTTTAAGGTTAGTCAGTATTAAATCAGAAGGTTAACACCATTTACAGGGGAAGAGATGGTACGGAGGCATGGGTGAGATCAGGTGTGTATGTCTGGGTTCAAGCCTAGGGGAGATCCCCAGCAGCAGGAAGGAGTAGATAGAGGGTGGGAATAGAGGATTTGTGTGGGTGTTTTTTATTGAAGGGTAAAGAAGTTGTTGGGAGAGAGGTGTATAAATAATGGTGCAGTGGGGAGTGGGGAAATTGTAGAGAACAGAAGCGCTCACAAATGAGTGAGGAAACAGTAAACAGAAAAAGTAATAGAGAGGGCATAGTGAGATGCAGGAGGAGAGACAGGCCAGGTATTGAAGGATAAGAACATTTCAAATAATCACAGCATTTAGAAAATCAAGTTTCCACAGCTGCAGAGTTGTTGTTGTTGTGGGGCAGACTCAAGATCTTCCTCAAATCTTCATCTCCAAAATTAACTCCAGACACTTTCAATGTTACACAGCCATATACATATAGCCACCATGTATAGGGAATAGCTGATAGACGCTATGATGCGTCTGATCTTTTGTTTTTAAAACTGCCACCGGGGCTGATACCGGAAGTTGTGCTCATATTACGAAGTTGCTCAGTCCGGGCCCTTCTCTGCAAGTGGAACCGGCTGAGATCTAACAAAGTTACCCCCCCCCCCCCCAAAGCCCAATATATTATTTTCCCTTCATAGTAAGCAGAGTGACCATTCATCTTGATACCAAAGCATATTGCTTAGGTGTGACATTTAACTCTTCCATTCACTCTGATTCTGCCTCCTTAACATTGCCAAGATCCACCCTTTCTTCTGTCACCCTCTAAAACTGTAATGCATACCCCAATCTTCCCCTGCCTGGGTTTTTGTAACTTCTTACTAACAGATCTCCCTGCTTTGAAACTTTCTCCTTTGCAATCTATCAAATTCTGCAGCTAAAATCATGTCACTTTCTCCCAGAAGAGTCTCTACTCATCAAAGCACTACATGACCAGGATACCAACTATCTGAGAGCTTCTAGTTCCCTACACCCCCATTCGTTCTGCAGATGAAAGATTCCTAACAGTTCCCACAATCTCATTAACATCCTTTGTGGCCCGAGCTGTTAGCCACGCTGCTCTCACTCTATGAAACAGTCTGCCTTGTACAGTTCGAGAGGCCCTCACTCTGTAAATCTATATAAAACAGGCTCACAACCTACCGGTTTATCCAAGCAATTAATTAATGAACCACAACCTGTCCGGCATTTGATATCTACAGTACCGTTTCATCTCGGATTGTATCTTTCCTTGTATTTGGACTCTTATAATATTAAATGTGTTCTTTTCCCCTTTTTGTAACTGTGAAGTGCTTTGTGTTCCTTGGGGGGGGGGGGGGAGCGCTATATAAATAAAGTTATTATCTCTTCCTCAAATCCCTCTCCTGGCTTCCTATCAAGTGCCAGATCACCTGCAAAGTTCTTTCTTACCTGCAAGCAGGGCCGCCAACAGAAATCATGGGGCCCAGGACAAATGAAAGGAGCAAGCCCCCGCCTCCCTCCGTACCCAACACGGAAAAAAATTCAGACAACTTTAAATTAAAATGTTTTCTTATTATAATACTGAAAAAAACATTACAATGCAGTCTGTTTATTTTAATAAATTATAGGCCTGGGGGGAAGGGGTTAAGTATAGGCCTGGGGGGAAGGGGTTAAGTATAGGCCTCGGGGTATAAATATAGGCCTCGGGGGAGGGGTGTTAAGTATGGGTGTAAGGGGTACAGTATTGATGAGTATTAATTACAGTACCTCTTCAACCGGTCCTTGGGGGGGGGGGGGGGTGGAAAGGGCGGACGACTGAGGGCCATCAACTGGCCCGCAGGGCAGGTCTTCAATCGGCCTGCAGGGGGAGGCTTCAACCGGCCCTAGGGGACGACTCGGCTTGAGGAGCCTGGCTGGGGAGGGCGCTGGACGCGTTAAGGCCCGGGTGCTACTGCACTGGAGGAGGCGGGCTATGGAGGATGCCGATGGGGGGGAGGGGTGCAAAGGATGCCGGTAGGTATGGCCGCGGGGTAGGGTGACCAGATTTTCAAAAGTTAAAACCAGGACACATTCAAAAATTATTTGTAAAACACGTTACATCACTTAAAAATAAATTATAATGATATTTCCCTAAAAGCGTCCCCATTTATGCTGTATTATTAATTCCCTCCACCCAGTGTCTCTCCCTCTCACCGGTCTCTCTCTCTACCTCCTTACCCAGGACGTCTGGTTACCCTACGTTAAACCAACTTCTAAAACATGGAAGGAACTAAAATACCCTGCATTTGAAGATAGGTATGCTGTTCCTTATATCAGCGGTGCACAATCTGGGGGCGCAGGATTTTTCTGGGGAGGGCGTGGGCGGTTGCAGAGGACCCGCGCTCTTACCCGAGGCATTTAAATTAAATGCCAGGGGACCGCGCGAGGTCTCTGCAACCTCAACTTACCTGATTCAGCCGGCTTCTGGTCACATCGGCATGAAAACACGGCGTCAAATGATGCTGCGGGTCATGTGACGTGACATGGCATGGAAACGCACCACGTGACCCTCAGCGTCATTTGACGCTAGGTTACTGGGGAGGGGGAACGCGAGCTCCGGAGCCAGCACACAGGGGGGAGGGGGGGCACACGCGCCCTTGCCTTATATAAAACTCTGAAGCAGTCCTCAATTAATAGATACGATCTTGGCATTCTTGAAAATCTTGGAATTCAAGATAAACTTCAGTGAAAGTGAATCCTTTACTTACTAGCACATACAAATCTTGGAAAATAATTTGTAAACGGTTTGCATTATATAATACAAAAGGAAGGGGAGGGGAAACTCCCACTTGTGATGCTAACCAGGAGTAGACAAATGTCTTATTTGTAATATATAAACATCTTCATTGCATAGGACAGTTCATGAGACTCAGGAATCCAAATAGTCCAACAATAAACACACTCCCATAAACTTGCCACTAGCCTGTATAGGTAGATCTTGTGTGGTAGTCTGGGCAATGTGCAGGACTGATCACATAAATGAAGTAAATGATTTACTCACTGCTGACCTTGGGGGATATCCTGGTCCTGTCGGCGTGCTCCTACCCAGGAGAAATGGAGAAGATACAGGAGAAAAGGCGGTGCATCTGCTGCTGCTGAAGATAAATTGTAACCACAAATTGCAAACTGCAAAAGACTAGGGGGCCTATGCAGAGAGCAGCGAATTTGAAAAATGGCGAATTTATTAAAAAGTAGCTTTTTTGGAGAGTTTTATTCTCCATATGCAGAAAAGTGCGAATTCTGCTATGTTTAACATGGATGCGTCTGGCGAGTTTAAATTGGCGAGATGCGCGCTTCAGAAACTTGTAAAAACAAATGCGCGCCTTTTTTTTTCCCTTTGCAATGGCCGCGAGCGGCCGCTTCTTGCCAATTTTTTCTGGCGAGGGAAAAAGGAGACAATAGCGCCATTTTATTGGCGCGAACAGCCGCTAGATGCCGTTCGCGGCTCTCTGCATTAGGATATTTGTAAAACTGGCGAGATTGAGGTTTTCGCCAGCCGCGAGGCGAGTTTTACAAATAGAAAAGAAAAATTGGCGCGTTTTTCGGAAATCTCCATTTTCTGCTGTTTTCGGCGCGATTATCTCCAAAAAATGGCGAATTTCGAAAATTCGCTGCTCTCTGCATAGGCCCCTAGGTGCAAAAATTTATTTGGGGCATATTAAAAACAGCCAAAAGGACACTAACGCGTTTCACGTGGTATCCCACGCTTTTGATAAAGTGTGGGACACCACGTGAAACGCGTTAGTGTCCTTTTGGCTGTTTTTAATATGCCCCAAATACATTTTTGCACCTAGTCTTTTGCAGTTTGCAGTTTGTGGTTACAATTTATCTTCAGCAGCAGCAGATGCACCGCCTTTTCTCCTGTATCTTCTGCATTATATAATAAACTTTATTTTAATAGGAAGGGGAAGCTGGATACTCCGTCACACATTGCGCAAAATAAGGAATATGAAACTTGCTAAAACAGGTGAGACAATTCCATACATACTTTTCAATGTTTCAAAGATAAATACAACACTCAGAAAAACAAAAAAACGGTTTTTCTGCAAGCAAGGCAGTACACACTTCATGCTATCTTAAATATGCCTTGTTCTCAAAAAAAAAAACAAAACAGAGAAAAAGCATGTGACGGGAGCTTTGCGACAGGCTATTAATAATACACAAAAATATAATATAATATATATAACTGGGTTGAACTGGTACGAGACTTAGATATGATAAAATATAATTTATTCCTTGATAAAGGTGAACACAACAGATTATACAAATAACAGGCAAAATATAGACACTTACTTAAAGATTAGGACAAGAAAGCCATCCGGATACAGGATGGGCCATTTCTTCCATAATTCAGTTGGCATCACAGCAATACATGCAGCCCATGAATGAAGACTCATGCATGAAGACACAGGCATGAAGACATGCAGACAATACATGAAGACACTTGAGTAAGGGTTGACTCTGACTTAAATACCATGTCAAACTCATCTCTTAACCCTAGATGCCGAAAAGGCTAGCAAAAGTCTTTGAAGCTTCCTGAAGCAGCTTTTGGACTTCCATTGTTTAGTGTGAAGTATCACATTTAAAAAAACATTCAGTTTCTTGGTTCCTGCCTCCAACATAAACAATTAGGCAATTTAGCCTTTGATCACCAGGCTATGTAAATTCTAGCAAGATGTTCTGCTTGCCTATTACCATAACAGAGGGAGTTTGCAGTTTTCACAACAGATTCAAAAATCCCATATACACTGTAAATAACTTCATAACTTCAGTTCAGTTCAGTAATACTTACTGGCACGCGAGCCATATTAATACATTCCGTCACACATGACGCTCCCAATGAGACTAAATATTACCGTGTAATACTAAAATTAAGAGAGATATTAATATCTGCCTCTTAGTATCTGTTAGATATCAAGTATTTAGAATCATTAGTTGGGGCTCGGCCCCACGAATACACATATGTAATGTTTAGCATGTTCCGCCGAGGACATCTCATAATATTCTTATATTTAATAAGGTCACCCATTCTGATTTTCTCCTTGGGTAGCCGCACCCCCGGCCCCCATCAAAAAATCCTTTGAAGCAGGGACCCCTGGGTAGTGGACATTGGTCACCTGGTTTTAGATTTCACACCCAATGCCCCCGACCTCCTGAATCAGAGGCGTTTGTTAAGTGTGAGTTATAATGCTCACAACCCACTCTAGCTTCCTGCAAACAGGAAGCCTGGCTGGGCCTTTGATCAGGGCTGTTTCCTAACCATTTGGTAGCCCTCCTGACCATTTGCATTTAGTAGGCAAGCATCTTTGAGGGTAACTAAACAAAGGGCTAGAATCACTGTTTTAACATTAACCCTTTCCCTCCCGCAGCAACCCTAGTGTATGTGTGGGTGCAAACACTAGGATAACACAATACATTTACACAGGGAATATACATTTTCATGTTATAACAAGGGTTAAATCACATTTCTGGACCTCAGCCCAGTTAACCCCTTGTCTCCCTGGTGAGGTTAGAGGGTGGCCAATTGGGGTGTAACCCCTTTAATCCCGGGCCAAATCCTCTCGATCGTCACAAAGCATAAATAAGGCCACGATTATACTCGCTGCGCACGTGAAGTCTCGCGCGAAACTTGCCCTGAGGTCCGGGGAGACATGCCGTCATTCGAGCAGTTCGCCCTCATTGGCTGATCCACGCACGTGTCCTGGCCATCGCGCGGCAAATACAAAATGAAGTGTGGCCGAGAAACGTGCGTGCGGTTGCACGCTCCATAGCCTGCCTCATAGAGGTACAGCCTTTGTCTGCGACATCAAACGCGCGCCACGAACAAACGACACACACACAAAAATAAGGCCTCTCCCCCCTTGGGGTGGGTAAGGTGCCTGGGAGGGTGGTATAAGGGGGCATGTTTGCTTACTTGGGTAAGGTGCCTGGAAGGGTGGTATAAGGGGACATGTTTGCTTACTTGGGGCCCGTGGATGGGCCTGCTTGAGCAGCATGGCTGGTGCAGAGGAGAGGCCTAGCAGGCCCGTGGAGCCTCAGGCCACAGCCCCAGTACCTTCTATGGCGTGCGCTGTGTTCAATCTCCGCTCTGCCCCCCCCCAGTCAGTCCGGTCCCAGTTAATACCCTGTCGCGCACATTTCCCCAGCAGTGCACGACAGTGTCTCACTGAGACAGTGGAATTTAAGCTCAGTTTGCGACGGAGGCGTGGCCAGCGGTTCAGCCAACGAGGGCGAACAAGCCGCGTGAGTCATGGCCACGCCTCCTCCCATCACAAACTCCTCTGTCCCAGGACCGCAGAGCAGCTTACTGGGACCACAGCCTAAAGAAGGTAAGGACAGAGGAGCGGTGCCGAGGGAAGGGGAGGACCCTGCAGTACTGGAGAGAAGGGAGGGGGGCTGTGACGAGGGAAGGGGAGGCTCAGCTTGCAGTAGGAGAGGAGGCAGCCCCAGGAAAGGGGGAGGGGGGGCGCGCGCATCTTGCTTGCACTTTGGGGAAACAGTGTTGCCGACCTGCATCCTCCAAATGGCCGTCCACGGCATCTTCCAATCCCCTGCGACACGGCATTCTCCAAAGCCCAACATCCTCCAATTCCCTGCGACCCTGCATTCTCCAAAGCCCAACATCCTCCAATTCCCTGCGACCCGGCATTCTCCATAGCCCAGCCCTCTTTTTTTTTTGTAGACAGGCCCGACGGCCAGGCCCCCTCTATCCCCAGTCCCAGGACGCCAACCCCGGCAGACCCACGCTGTTGACATCCCTACATGCAAGGCTCTCCACTCACCCAGCTTCCTGTGGAATTTCCTCACAGTATACATCAAAGCACCTTATAGTCAATCCTACTAACCACCCCTCTGAATTAATTGACAGTCTAGACCAGGGGTGGGCAACTCCAGTCGTCAAGGGCCACCAGCAGGTTCCGTTTTCAGGATACCCCTGCTTCAGCACAGGCAGCTCAATCAGTGGCTCGGTCTTTCGAGCCATTGAGCCACCTATACTGAAGCAGGGATATCCTGAAAACCTGACCTGTTGGTGGCCCGTGAGGACTAGCGTTGCCCACCCCTGGTCTAGATTCATCACTACCACCCCACACCCACGAATAACAGTTTTGTATAGCTCTTCTCCCACTGGGACTCAAAGCGCTTCACCATTACAGTATATAGTGCAGTACATAAGAATTTTTACAGAAAGTTCCTTCCCCCAAATAAGCTTACAATCTGTGTTTTTGGTGCATGTGATTTGCCCAAGGTCACACCAATCTGACATCGGGAATTGAGCCAGGTTCCCGATTGCAGCTCAGTGTCATTGTTTTAGTGTCAGTGTTTTTACTCACTAAGCCACGGGGTGAGAACACACGAGAACGAACGCACATGTTTTCAGCTAAGTGCCGGTAATATAGGTTAGAAAATGTTCTCACTATTTAACAGGAGAAAGCACGCATTTGGTAAAGCATTCTCCGTGTTCGTAACGTTGTGTGTTTGGATTGGCTGACCAAGAACCCTAATCCAATCCTGATCAGATCGGTATGAGGTACAATAGCAGGTTCCTACTTCAGCAGCCCCGGAGTGTATTCCAGACAAGTCCATTTAACATGGGGCATCGCTAACTATGCAAGACTGCCAATTTAACCCTTACTGCAGGTAACAAGCCAAGTACCTCACCAGCGTAAGAGTGAGAGCTAAAATGTGATGAAGTCCTTCATATTATTTGCCACAAGTTGTCAAGTCTGAAGTAGGTCACTTAAAATGAAGCGTTTCAATAACCTAGACTCATGGCTACTGTCCCACACCCCCAGCTGCTCCTACCAATCATTGTGGCCAAACACTACGATCTACTGCACTTATTTCCTTACCGGCTGTCTTCGTAAGTATGCCATCACACCACTTGGATCGTAAGTTCTCCGGGACAGGGATTTATTTTCCTATTGTCTGTTGCATGTACTGTAATTCCCTGTACTGTACCTTCTAAAGCGCCAAGTACAGCTATGGGCACTATACAAATAAAGATATACATACATCCGCTGGTTAAGCAAAGCTGTCTGGGATAAGAATTGTGATAACATCTATAGTCGCCATATAGGTTGATCCATAACCCTTCCTAATCAAACACTGTGCATGCGTTAGTGGTCGTTTAGTTTTACCAACATAATGTATATTACAAGTGCACCACGGAACAAACCTTACATACACTGTTAAATAGTTGATCTATAAAAGCATCTTATATCTTCTTGATAACTGCAGTTATAACTGTTGCCAGATTGCCAGCAAAACTCACACAGTTTTACCTTTAAAAAAAAAATTGAAGACAACCTATGAAATAATAATTTATTCAGATATTCTTTTAAAACCAAAGTTTTCAGTAACTCAAACAGCAACCCGAGTCCTTGTGAATGTAACTTGATTCTGTCTGACATTCCATAAATTAAGATGATGCATTCGATAAGGGGCAGAACAAATGAAAATGGGTCCTGGTATTACAAGTTCAGGGACCCCTGCCCCATCAATGACAGAATGGCTTCAAAAAAGGGACCACCAGAAAAGTGTAAAAAATTTAAAAAATAAAACATATTTACAAATTAAAATAAAAAGTGTAGCTATAGCATACATTTTTTGCCAGGGCTGCCATATTGCATTTGACCACCATGGGACATGACAAACTTTAGTCTGACTAAAGTGTGCAGCATGATAATTGTCTGGTTTGAGCAGTAATAGATAATATAAATAAAAACAAATATTCTAAATGCTGGATTGTAGACGTGAACCGTGTTAAATCAGGCATGGTATTTTCTCTTAAGATCTCAATTTGCGTTGAACATGCAATATGCTTAGAAATGGCCAATTGAAGGTCTCACAAAAAATAAATTTAAATTGTAATTGCTTCTGTCCCTGTTAAGCTAAAGTCCCGACACCTGGAAACATATAATAAAAATGCAAAAATTAAATAAAACCCTATTATCGCTTGGATACCAAGACCTATTATTCTATGCACATAACTTAATGATTCCCAGAAAAAGTGTTAAAATGTCAGAATTCATGATTTTTTTTTTCTTCATACAAATAACAGCAAATACTGATACTATCAACACAACCATTTGTATTTGTAATGACACAAACTGGACAGGTTTGCTGGGAACCACATTTGACGATCACTCAGTTTTTGAAGATTTCAACAGCGATGACACTTCATCTTCTTACCCTCAAGTTTTCCAGGGTTTTCTATAAAAAACAAAATTACAATACATTTATATTACAAGCATAGTTCAATATTAGATGTAGTTGAAAATACTTTGCTAAAATGTTGAAATACATCCAATTGAAAAAGACTTTAAAAAGGCATAATATATTCTTTCCTCATCGACAACCTATACCAGTCTATGGAAATCATATCACAACCCAAGCCCACATAAGGCGAAGGCCCCACTGCACGCGCGCCTGCACAGCGCTTTACCGCGACCTGAAGGCAAATTTTTTTGGCGCAGGGGCGTGGCCAAAATGGGCCGGGGGCATGGCCATGACGGGGGCTCCCAATGAAAAGGAAGCAGCGGTTCAAGGGGGGAAAAAAAAAAAAAATTATTCAAAAAAATAAAAATAAAAAAAAGAATTGGGGGCTATGAAAAGTTATTTTGCACACTATACACGTTATATTTGAACTTGAAGAGTAAAGCCTTTTAAGTCCAATTAAATAATGTTTCAGTAACCAAACCATTCTGACTTAAGGTTTCATGGCTTTTCAAGTACTCAAACCGAATAAATAACTCAAAAGAGCAGACCACATACAAGCAAAGATTGAGCTTTCCAAAATCCATCTTATTGGACGCTCATCTCCCATTTACATTTATTTGGTGAGAACGAGTTACATTTCTCAAAGAGGACAAATGGAATTGCATGGAGCAAAAGTGTATTTACATGACATCCAGTCCCCGATTGCCTCCCCGGAGCACCACGTCACTGCACGGGAACACAATCAAGTTGTATCCCCTGCTGGCTGACGCGCCACAGTATCAAGTGTGCCAGGAAGCGAGGTGACACCGGGGCCAAATACAGAGGTGCTAAGGGGCTGGTGAGAGGCTGCAGCGGGGACCTAGCCTAAGACAAGGGCAAACATGTGCTTGGTAATCATATGGCCTTGCTGCTTTTACCCTCTTGCTGCTAGAAGACGATACAAATGTGTTTGCAGGAAAGGTGTAAAACTACTATTACCATTGTCTGCAAACAATCCATTACTATACCTTCTTAAACTGTTTAGCCTTCTCCCTGTTTCTCGTATAGGACTCTTGTCGCATCCGCTCCTCCTTCCTGGTTTTTACTTCATCAAGCTGGTTATATAATCTAGAAGACAAGTCAAAGCAATGCAAATCTCAAAATACATCGTTAAGAGATGAATATGAACATCTGGGTCTATTAATTTCAGTATATTATCTGTTTTCTTATTCAGCTTTTCACAAAGACAAATTACAGGTAGGATTTTTGCAAATCAGTCTAAGTTTTCAAATTGTAATTTTTTTTTATCAAAACACATCAATAAACGTCAATACACATTGCTAGTCAACTACTCTGTGCATTTGATGGATACCACGTCTTACAAAATCATTCAAGGTTAGTTTGATGCCAGTGTGCAATGTCCTTCTCGACTATTCTACAAATCAGGAGAAAAACATGGATGTGTGTTTGAGGGATGCCTGTGAAAAATAAATACTATGATTATTTTATAGGTCAATTGAACTTCTGTAAGTTTTTTCAGACTAAAAATTACCTTCCAAAATTTTTTTTTAATTATTTTTTTTATTTTTAAACTTCTGCATGAAAAGTTTTACAGTCTGTGCACTATGGGTACTCCTGTTATAAACAATGAACAGGAGAATTATGCTGTGGCTTCCTATTTGAGGACTGTGTGCCATCTTTAAAATGTCCACTAAGGAGTACAGACACAAAACTGTCCAGTAAGGCATACAGACAACTAAAACAGAGTATCTTGGGAACGGAGGCGTGCCTAGAGTTAAAAATGTCGATCCCCCAGTTCAAACTGGATTAAAAAAAAAAAAATCAAAATGGGCAGGATTGCCGTTTGAAGACATATACTCTCTCTAGTCTACGCGCACCTCAATTTCTAATACATTTTTTACATTTATTTGTAGATCTCCACAAAAAGCAAGGGTTTAATATCGGTTTTATACCAGTGTTTTATTCCCTGTGCAAAGTAGAATAAATATAATTTTGAGACAAAAGGAATCCAATCTAGGTCAAATATTGCAGCTGGAAACCTAGGTTTAAAACCAGAGACAGAACATGAAACACAGACAGAGCTCAGTGCACATCCAGTGAAACGTATACACGGTACAGTGCCTAAATATATATGTATTGAGATCTATTAAATAAAATGGTCTTTTAGTTTAACATTTTGGCCAAAGTGTTGCAAGCCCCTGAGCCACTACACGGCAGACCACTTCTCAAGGGTCCCTAACACCAATATAAATTCTTAATAACCTGTGCGTTACCAGGAAGAATGATTTATAATAAATCTGTCAAAATTAGGTTCATAGTTCTAAGTCTGATTGAAGCCTTTATTAACCTGTACATTACCAGGAAAAGCACTCTGTATTAGATTTGTCACAATCATACTGCAAGCAAGCAAGTTCCCCTGAGAGTGGGAGATGCTATGGAGTGAGCTTTTAACCACTTAAATGTGGGAGGGGGTGAGCTTCAACGAGATAGGAAGAGCCACCCTCCAATCAGCTAAGACCAGCCTTTGCGTGCCTATGCGTGGTCTGGAGGTGGAGAGGGTTTCCTCTCATATCTGTGCCTAGCTGAGAGACGAAAGGCGGATTGATTCCTCAGTCTCCAGTCTACATGGGACATGCCTTCTGAGCAGCCAGCAGAGTAAACCAGGGGCTGGGGCACCGTTGGCATAAGGTCCCGACACACCAAGGTTCCAAGGTCCCTGGCTCAGAAACACTACTTTAGAGGTTTCAAACAGATTACCACCATACTATATATTTGGTGGCAGTGTCCTGAGATTTAAACATTGTGGAAACATGTATTGCTTTCTCAACAAGGTTCTTGGTTTCTCTGTATTCTGATATATGGTTACCCAATATCTCAAAAATCAAAAGTATATGTATTAGCCATATCTTCTCAGCCACTAGATGCTATACTGCAGCCTCATGCAGGTGTTCAGCTCAAAATCTCACTCAAATAGAGAAACCAGTGCAGGTTACATCTATGCAGAATCCAACTAGTTTTATAAATGATTGCTTTAGAAGATATCAATGTTGGGGATCCTTGGAGTAAACAGATGGGAGGCGAACCTCGAAGAAAGTTTGTATACGGTATAAGCGCAAATTATCTTAATCAAATCCCTTGCAGTTATACAACTCTGCTCCTAGCTTGAGGATCTATATGTTTAATGTTTCCAGTGTACCTCTCCCCTCCCCCTATACTTGATAGTAAGTTATCAACATTTACATAATATTTATATGGTATTATCTGTACCCTTCACTTATTTTTTATGAAAACCACCCATACATTTAAAAATGGAATATTGTTTATAACTATTTAAAATGTTAAACAGCCTATTTTGTTTTAATTACTGCTTATAAACATATACGCAAAACCAATTTTTCCTATAATAGAAACGGCAGCGATTTGTTCTCTTTGAAAGGCGACAACAAAAAGGATCACTTATTACATAGACTTTTTTAACTTTAGGTACCAGAACATAGAAAAAACGATGCACTACAGAAAATCGCAACAAAAAAAAGAGATCTTTCCCTAATTATCAACTGGGATACTCCCTTTGTGAGCTTGGGTGTTAGTACCTTATCCTTGGTGTGTGTCACTGGCGTCTTTTAGATCTATGTGTTCTTTATCTTAATGTAGTGTTATATGACCTTCATTTTGTAAACAATTTCTTGTGGCATTTCATGTTTTAATGTATAAAGATTTGTGTACTAATTTCGGTTTCTCTGGTTTCCTTTCCATGCGCTCCTATTTTTGTGTTATATGTGCTGAGTCTGCCCCGCTGATCACGGGAGATTAGGAGCTGCAGGGGTCACTTGAAAGTCGAGGGAGAGCATTTGGAGGGACAGCGCGCACAAATCCTTTATCTACTACTGAAAATCAGAACGGTAGACTCCAGAAGAGAAATCATTTTATTAGGCTATGGTTAAAACAGAAGGTACAAGAATCCTACTACGCGTTTCGCACCCAAAAAAGCACTTTATCAGGGAGTCTTTAGGTACCAATTATCAGTATACTTTAATAAAAGATGACGGAGGACAAAAAGAACGAAATGAGTATGTTAATACTGCGGTTTTAGCATCTTTGGCTCTTCTAGCATTTAAGGGTTTGACAAATACTATGCAAGAGGCATACACATCTAATTAAAAGGAGTGGAGATGTCACCAGTTGTTTATGCAGTAAGTGTACACTACCGTATAGTCCTCTGGCGCATCTCCATCTCAGACAGCTTCCGGTCCTCTGGGGTACATACTTTAACTTCAACAACTTTCTTGAACTGGCCATCAGCTTGTGCTGCACCTGTTAACAAATACACTTTGTTTGTACAGCCGAATAAAAGGCAGGTTGTCTGAAATGATTTGTAGTATTTAACCTTTGGGTGCCCTTTGACGTAGCTACTACGACATGGGGTCTGACACCCCAGGACTGACTTTACACTTTAATGCTAAGTGAGACCGCACCTTTAGGATTGAGACATTTGTCAGTGTTTAACACCTACGAAGAACACAGTTTCCTAAAATCTTGCGGTGAAAAGTAACTACATGGTCTAAAGCAAAAGTAACAGTTGTGTTGAGCTTTTACATTGTCCAATGAAAGGTAAAACTACAGGCAAAAAAAGGTTACATTAAAAAAAAAAATGCATTTTTGCAATGTAAAATATTAACTTCTGATATTTGAGTTTAGAACTGGATTGTAGCAACTAACATCAGGCACAAAAGGGTAAGGAGACTGGTCAGTAAAACTAAAAGAAAGGTGACCACCTGCCTATAATTTGATAAAAACTGAACAAAATGCATATTAATGTTATCCAAAAAAAAAAGCTGTGTGTGCTGGGCACGCACATAGTAAGTGAAACTTCTTTGACTTTTGTCACAGAAATTGTATTTGTGTTGGTGATGTTTTAATTAAAAATCAAAATACAATTTCATTGACAAAACGCAAATAAATTTGACTTAGAATGCGCGTGCTCGGCACACATCCCCTGTATTAGCTATTTGCACTAACTGTGAATTCCTCATATGTGCGTGTGACTGACTGAGAGTGTGCGTGACTGAGAGTGTGCGTGACTGAGAGTGTGCGTGACTGAGAGTGTGCGTGACTGAGAGTGCGCGCGACTGAGAGTGCGCGCGACTGAGAGTGCGCGCGACTGAGAGTGCGCGCGACTGAGAGTGCGCGCGACTGAGAGTGCGCGCGACTGAGAGTGCGCGCGACTGAGAGTGCGCGCGACTGAGAGTGCGCGCGACTGAGAGTGCGCGCGACTGAGAGTGCGCGCGACTGAGAGTGCGCGCGACTGAGAGTGCGCGCGACTGAGAGTGCGCGCGACTGAGAGTGCGCGCGACTGAGAGTGCGCGCGACTGAGAGTGCGCGCGACTGAGAGTGCGCGCGACTGAGAGTGCGCGCGACTGAGAGTGCGCGCGACTGAGAGTGCGCGCGACTGAGAGTGCGCGCGACTGAGAGTGCGCGCGACTGAGAGTGCGCGCGACTGAGAGTGCGCGCGACTGAGAGTGCGCGCGACTGAGAGTGCGCGCGACTGAGAGTGCGCGCGACTGAGAGTGCGCGCGACTGAGAGTGCGCGCGACTGAGAGTGCGCGCGACTGAGAGTGCGCGCGGCAGAGAGTGCGCGCGGCAGAGAGTGCGCGCGGCAGAGAGTGCGCGCGGCAGAGAGTGCGCGCGGCAGAGAGTGCGCGCGGCAGAGAGTGCGCGCGGCAGAGAGTGCGCGCGGCAGAGAGTGCGCGCGGCAGAGAGTGCGCGCGGCAGAGAGTGCGCGCGGCAGAGAGTGCGCGCGGCAGAGAGTGCGCGCGGCAGAGAGTGCGCGCGGCAGAGAGTGCGCGCGGCAGAGAGTGCGCGCGGCAGAGAGCGCGCGCGGCAGAGAGCGCGCGCGGCAGAGAGCGCGCGCGGCAGAGAGCGCGCGCGGCAGAGAGCGCGCGCGGCAGAGAGCGCGCGCGGCAGAGAGCGCGCGCGGCAGAGAGCGCGCGCGGCAGAGAGCGCGCGCGGCAGAGAGCGCGCGCGGCAGAGAGCGCGCGCGGCAGAGAGCGCGCGCGGCAGAGAGCGCGCGCGGCAGAGAGCGCGCGCGGCAGAGAGCGCGCGCGGCAGAGAGCGCGCGCGGCAGAGAGCGCGCGCGGCAGAGAGCGCGCGCGGCAGAGCGCGCGCGGCAGAGCGCGCGCGGCAGAGCGCGCGCGCGGCAGAGCGCGCGCGGCAGAGCGCGCGCGGCAGAGCGCGCGCGGCAGAGCGCGCGCGGCAGAGCGCGCGCGGCAGAGCGCGCGCGGCAGAGCGCGCGCGGCAGAGCGCGCGCGGCAGAGCGCGCGCGGCAGAGCGCGCGCGGCAGAGCGCGCGCGGCAGAGCGCGCGCGGCAGAGTGCGCGCGCGTGGCAGAGTGCGCGCGCGTGGCAGAGTGCGCGCGCGTGGCAGAGTGCGCGCGCGTGGCAGAGTGCGCGCGCGTGGCAGAGTGCGCGCGCGTGGCAGAGTGCGCGCGCGTGGCAGAGTGCGCGCGCGTGGCAGAGTGCGCGCGCGTGGCAGAGTGCGCGCGTGGCTGAGAGTGCGCGCGCGTGGCAGAGTGCGCGCGCGTGGCAGAGTGCGCGCGCGTGGCAGAGTGCGCGCGCGTGGCAGAGTGCGCGCGCGTGACTTTGTGTGTGCGTGTCTGTGTGTGACAGTGTGTGTCTGAGTGCTCGTGTGTGTGACAGTGTGTGTCTGAGTGCTCGTGTGTGTGTGACAGTGTGTGTACCTCCCGCATGAAGCTCCTCTCCTAGGCGGCCGTGACCAGCAGGCGGCCGGACGGCTAGTCTGCACATCCCTCCGGAGCAGCCTCCTGAAGGGAGTCCACGGCTGCAGGGACCACAGGAGCCCCTCGGGCTCTACCCCACAGAAGCTGCCGCCCTGCAGGGACGGGGAGAGGCTCAGCTCCAGCCCCCCGCCCCGGTACCGGCCCAGGGAGGTGAAGGTCTCCCCGCCCTCACCAGTCACCTCCTGCCCGGAGCTCAGGCCTGAGACTGACCCGCAGCGGCTCATCCCAAAGGCAGCGGCCAGGGGAGGCCTGCAGGGACACGGGCATGCACCGGGAGGAGAGGCCACAGGAGATCAGGGCCTGGAGCAGTGTGGGCTGCAGTGTCCCTATGAGAGCCCTGGCGTCACCATGACTACCGCGGGCGCGGGGAACAGCGCATGCGCGGCGTTACAGTGTGCATGTGTTAATGTGTTACACAGGGTTTGTGACACAGGGGGTGTGGGTGGGTGGTCTGCGCTCCGTATCCTTTTATTCAAAATTTAATGTGCGCGTGGGGGTAACGGCGCCGCTGCCAGACGCTTCTGCGCATGCATGGCGTCCGACAGGGTCGCCATGACTACTGCGCATGCGCGGCGCGGGCTGCGCAGAGGTTGACGGAAGCTGAACAGCTTGCTGCCTGTACGCGAGTGAGCCCAGCGGGGGGAGCTCTGTCTGAGTCTCCCGCCCGGCGGCAGGGGAGTCTCCCGTCCGGCGGCAGAGGAGTGTCCAGCCCCGCGGCAGAGGAGTGTCCAGCTCCGCGGCAGAGGAGTCTCCAGCCCGTGTATCCTGTGGCAGCAAGCCCACCTGCGGAGGTATGTGTATGTAATTATGTGTGTTTGTTTGTGTCAGTGTGTTTGCTCCGGGGGCAGGGGGACTTGCAGGGTGACAGAGGAGTCTCCCGCCCCGCGGCAGAGGAGTCTCCCGCCCCGCGGCAGAGGAGTCTCCCGCCCGGCGGCAGAGGAGTCTCCCGCCCGGCGGCAGAGGAGTCTCCCGCCCG